>NW_027136166.1:0-111564 GCF_039906515.1 Pseudorca crassidens | reverse complement strand
CTTTCAATGCAATTCCAGTCTACCTCCTGAAATCGGTTTCCTGCAATTCTGCCCCGCTTTCAAGTCCTCTTGGCAGCCTTACTTCAGTATATTTTTGGACGATAGCTGTCATTTATAACTCTGCAGGTGTGTGCATTACAGTGCCCCTGAGCCCCTTTCTTCAACTCGCTTTCTTTTGAGCTGGCCGCAACACCGCAGGATGGCTTCAGGCCCTAATCTGGTTCCGGCACGGCACGCTGAGCCTTTGGTTAATTCCTCTTCCTGGTGGGAAATGAGAGTTAAATTTGCCCGTCCAGACACCTCCAGCTAGTCTCTCATTAGTTCTCGCTATTCCTGTTCATCTTCCGCAGAAATTGCAAACTCGGCCAAACAGGAGGTTAAAGGCGGTGACTCTCCTGGTGGGGAGAGTGTTAGTAAAGTGTCTGGAATGTTGCACCCGAGTACCAGGGGAGGAAAACTGAGACATATTTGAACACGTCTCCCGTTCACACGGTTGATCATACTCTGGGTTCCACATGCATGTTTTAGCTGAAGGAAGAATACCTTAAACCTTGAGAGTTGAGACCCGTGTAATGGATACAATGCAATATGACTTCAAAGGGTCTTCATTTGCTCACCGAACCTCTCCAATCCTATCACTGCTGCGTTTATGCCCCTGTACACATGCTTGATTCTCTTTTGGAGACATAGCAATCCATAGGTTTTAAGATACTTACTAGTCAGGTACATTCTTAGGCGTTTAATATGCGGTGTTGAGTCCATTTCGTTGAGCAAGGAGTAGCTCTTGTCTATTCCATATTTGGCTTAAGGAACTTTATCTGTGCTCATTTCAATCTCTGGTTTTATGCAGCACCCCAACTCACCTTTCCCCTTAAGCAAGCATAAGTTGGTTTTCTAAATTTGAGACCCTGTTCTGTTTTGGAATTCAGTTCCTGTGTAGCCAAGTTTACATTCCGTGTATTAGTGATATCTTATGATGTTTCTTTTTCTGTGTGACTTATTTCAGTTAGAATCATCGTACCTGAATCCACTCATTATGCTGCTACGGGCCTGATGACATAGATTTCATTGCTGAGTGATACTGCATTGTACGTAAGTACCACAAGTTCTTTATCCATTTTTCACTTTCTGTGATATTGAACTTGTACGGTAAACGAGGTTCCTGTAAACAGAGGCGTCCCAAACTTTGGGGTGGCTGTGTCTTTTTGATTTTAATTTCCCTAAGCTATAGGTCCATAAGTGGAAGTGCCCTAGGCTCTGTTGCTTTGTTTTTTAGATGTTTCAGGAAACACCATACACTTGTCCCGAGTGTCTGTTGGCAATTTACATCCCGCCCATCAGCATAACTAGGCTCCCAGTTCTCCATGGCCTGTCCTGCCTTTCTGGATTTTACACTTTTTTCTGATGGCCCTTTTGACCGGGGGGAAGTGAGACTTCATTGTAGTGCAGATTTCCTTTGCAAGCTTGCTTGGTTGGCCAAAAAGGGCGTATGCGTTTTTTCCTGAATATATTCAGGAAAAAACGCATATGCCCTTTTTGGCCAAGTGCATCATTGTGAACGTTCTGCCTCTTTTCCTATGCTTTCAATGCAATTCCAGTCTACCTCCTGAAATCGGTTTCCTGCAATTCTGCCCCGCTTTCAAGTCCTCTTGGCAGCCTTACTTCAGTATATTTTTGGACGATAGCTGTCATTTATAACTCTGCAGGTTTGTGAATTACAGTGCCCCTGAGCTCCTTTCTTCAACTCGCTTTCTTTAGAGCTGGCCGCAACACCGCAGGATGGCTTCAGGCCCTAATCTGGTTCCGGCACAGCACGCTGAGCCTTTGGTTATTTCCTCTTCCTGGTGGGAAATGAGAGTTAAATTTGCCCGTCCAGACACCTCTAGCTAGTCTCTCATTGGTTCTCCCTATTCCTGTTCATCTTCCGCAGAAATTGCAAAGTGGGCCAAACAGGAGGTTAAAGGCGCTGACTCTCCAAGTGGGGAGAGTGTTAGTAAAGCGTGTGGAATGTTGCACCCGAGTACCAGGGGAGGAAAACTGAGACATATTTGAACACGTCTCCCGTTCACACGGTTGATCATACTCTGGGTTCCACATGCATGTTTTAGCTGAAGGAAGAATACCTTAAACCTGGAGAGTTGAGACCCGTGGAATGGGTACCATGCAATACGACTTCAAAGGGTCTTCATTTGCTCACCGAACCTCTCCAATCCTATCACTGCTGCGTTTATGCCCCTGTACACACGCTTGATTCTCTTTTGGAGACATAGCAATCCATAGGTTTTAAGATACTTACTAGTCAGGTACATTCTTAGGCGTTTAATATGCGGTGTTGAGTCCATTTCGTTGAGCAAGGAGTAGCTCTTGTCTATTCCATATTTGGCTTAAGGAACTTTATCTGTGCTCATTTCAATCTCTGGTTTTATGCAGCACCCCAACTCACCTTTCCCCTTAAGCAAGCATAAGTTGGTTTTCTAAATTTGAGACCCTGTTCTGTTCTGTAATTCAGTTCCTGTGTAGCCAAGTTTACATTCCGTGTATTAGTGATATCTTATGATGTTTCTTTTTCTGTGTGACTTATTTCAGTTAGAATCATCGTACCTGAATCCACTCATTATGCTGCTACGGGCCTGATGACATAGAATTCTTTGCTGAGTGATACTGCATTGTACGTAAGTACCACAAGTTCTTTATCCATTTTTCACTTTCTGTGATATTGAACTTGTACGGTAAACGAGGTTCTTGTAAACAGAGGCGTCCCAAACTTTGGGGTGGCTGTGTCTTTTTGATTTTAATTTCCCTAAGCTATAGGACCATAAGTGGAAGTGCCCTAGGCTCTGTTGCTTTGTTTTTTAGATGTTTCAGGAAACAGCATACACTTCTCCGGAGTGTCTGTTGGCAATTTACATCCTGTCCATCAGCATAACAAGGCTCCCAGTTCTCCATGGCCTGTCCTGCCTTTCTGGATTTGACACTTTTTTCAGATGGCCCTTTTGACCAGGGGGAAGTGAGACTTCATTGTAGTGCAGATTTCTTTGCAAGTTTGCTTCTTTGGCCAAAAAGGGCGTATATGTTTTTTCCTGAATATATTCAGGAAAAATCGCATACGCCCTTTTTGGCCAAGTACATCATTGTGGACGTTCTGCCTCTTTTCCTATGCTTTCAATGCAATTCCACTCTACCTCCTGAAATCGGTTTCCTGCAATTTTGCTCCGCTTTCAACTCCTCTTGGCAGCCTTAGTTCAGTATATTTTTGGACGATAGCTGTCATTTATAACTCTGCAGGTTTGTGAATTACAGTGCCCCTGATCTCCTTTCTTCAACTCGCTTTCTTGTGACCTGGCCGCAACACCGCATGATGGCTTCAGGCCCTAATCTGGTTCCGGCACGGCACGCTGAGCCTTTGGTTATTTCCTCTTACTGGTGGGAAATGAGAGTTAAATTTGCCCGTCCAGACACCTCCAGCTAGTGTCTCATTGGTTCTCCCTATTCCTGTTCATCTTCCTCAGAAATTGCAAACTGGGCCAAACAGGAGGTTAAAGGCACTGACTCTCCATGTGGGGAGAGTGTTAGTAAAGCGTCTGGAATGTTGCACCCGAGTACCAGGGTACGAAACCTGAGACATATTTGAACACGTCTCCCGTTCACATGGTTGATCATACTCTGGGTTCCACATGCATGTTTTAGCTGAAGGAAGAATACCTTAAACCTGGGTAGTTGAAACCCGTGGAATGGGTACCATGCAATATGACTTCAAAGGGTCTTCATTTGCTCACCGAACCTCTCCAATCCTATCACTGCTGCGTTTATGCCCCTGTACACATGCTTGATTCTCTTTTGGAGACATAGTAATCTATAGGTTTTAAGATACTTACTAGTCAGGTACATTCTTAGGCGTTTAATATGCGGTGTTGAGTCCATTTCGTTGAGCAAGGAGTAGCTCTTGTCTATTCCATATTTGGCTTAAGGAACTTTATCTGTGCTCATTTCAATCTCTGGTTTTATGCAGCACCCAACTCACCTTTCCCCTTAAGCAAGCATAAGTTGGTTTTCTAAATTTGAGACCCTGTTCTGTTCTGTAATTCAGTTCCTGTGTAGCCAAGTTTACATTCCGTGTATTACTGATATCTTATGATGTTTCTTTTTCTGTGTGACTTATTTCAGTTAGAATCATCATACCTGAATCCACTCATTGTGCTGCTAAGGGCCTGATGACATAGATTTCATTGCTGAGTGATATTGCTTTGTAAGTAAATACCACAACTTCTTTATCCATTTTTCACTTTCTGCGATGTTGAACTTGTACTGTAAACGAGGTTCTTGTAAACAGAGGCGTCCCAAACTTTGGGGTGGCTGTGTCTTTTTGATTTTAATTTCCCTAAGCTATAGGACCATAAGTGGAAGTGCCCTAGGCTCTGTTGCTTTGTTTTTTAGATGTTTCAGGAAACACCATACACTTCTCCCGAGTGTCTGTTGGCAATTTACATCCCGCCCATCAGCATAACAAGGCTCCCAGTTCTCCATGGCCTGTCCTCCCTTTCTGGATTTTACACTTTTTTCAGATGGCCGTTTTGACCGGGGGGAAGTGAGACTTCATTGTAGTGCAGATTTCCTTTGCAAGCTTGCTTGGTTGGCCAAAAAGGGCGTATGCGTTTTTTCCTGAATATATTCAGGAAAAAACGCATACGCCCTTTTTGGCCAAGTGCATCATTGTGGACGTTCTGCCTCTTTTCCTATGCTTTCAATGCAATTCCAGTCTACCTCCTGAAATCGGTTTCCTGCAATTCTGCCCCGCTTTCAAGTCCTCTTGGCAGCCTTACTTCAGTATACTTTTGGACGATAGCTGTCATTTATAACTCTGCAGATTTGTGAATTACAGTGCCACTGAGCTCCTTTCTTCAACTCGCTTTCTTTTGAGCTGGCCGCAACACCGCAGGATGGCTTCAGGCCCTAATCTGGTTCCGGCACAGCACGCTGAGCCTTTGGTTATTTCCTCTTCCTGGTGGGAAATGAGAGTTAAATTTGCCCGTCCAGACACCTCCAGCTAGTGTCTCATTGATTCTCGCTATTCCTGTTCATCTTCCACAGAAATTGCAAACTGGGCCAAACAGGAGGTTAAAGGCACTGACTCTCCAAGTGGGGAGAGTGTTAGTAAAGCGTCTGGAATGTTGCACCCGAGTACCAGGGTACGAAAACTGAGACATATTTGAACACGTCTCCCGTTCACATGGTTGATCATACTCTGGGTTCCACATGCATGTTTTAGCTGAAGGAAGAATACCTTAAACCTGGATAGTTGAGACCCGTGGAATGGGTACCATGCAATATGACTTCAAAGGGTCTTCATTTGCTCACCGAACCTCTCCAATCCTATCACTGCTGCGTTTATGCCCCTGTACACATGCTTGATTCTCTTTCGGAGACATAGCAATCCATAGGTTTTAAGATACTTACTAGTCAGGTACATTCTTAGGCGTTTAATATGCGGTGTTGAGTCCATTTCGTTGAGCAAGGAGTAGCTCTTGTCTATTCCATATTTGGCTTAAGGAACTTTATCTGTGCTCATTTCAATCTCTGGTTTTATGCAGCACCCAACTCACCTTTCCCCTTAAGCAAGCATAAGTTGGTTTTCTAAATTTGAGACCCTGTTCTGTTCTGTAATTCAGTTCCTGTGTAGCCAAGTTTACATTCCGTGTATTAGTGATATCTTATGATGTTTCTTTTTCTGTGTGACTTATTTCAGTTAGAATCATCATACCTGAATCCACTCATTGTGCTGCTAAGGGCCTGATGACATAGATTTCATTGCAGAGTGATATTGCTTTGTAAGTAAATACCACAACTTTTTTATCCATTTTTCACTTTCTGCGATGTTGAACTTGTACTGTAAACGAGGTTCTTGTAACCAGAGGCGTCCCAAACTTTGGGGTGGCTGTGTCTTTTTGATTTTAATTTCCCTAAGCTATAGGACCATAAGTGGAAGTGCCCTAGGCTCTGTTGCTTTGTTTTTTAGATGTTTCAGGAAACACCATACACTTCTCCCGAGTGTCTGTTGGCAATTTACATCCCGCCCATCAGCATAACAAGGCTCCCAGTTCTCCATGGCCTGTCCTGCCTTTCTGGATTTTACACTTTTTTCAGATGGCCCTTTTGACCGGGGGGAAGTGAGACTTCATTGTAGTGCTGATTTCCTTTGCAAGTTTGCTTGGTTGGCCAAAAAGGGCGTATGCGTTTTTTCCTGAATATATTCAGGAAAAAACGCATATGCCCTTTTTGGCCAAGTGCATCATTGTGGACGTTCTGCCTCTTTTCCTATGCTTTCAATGCAATTCCAGTCTACCTCCTGAAATCGGTTTCCTGAAATTCTGCCCCGCTTTCAAGTCCTCTTGGCAGCCTTACTTCAGTATATTTTTGGACGATAGCTGTCATTTATAACTCTGCAGGTGTGTGCATTACAGTGCCCCTGAGCCCCTTTCTTCAACTCGCTTTCTTTTGAGCTGGCCGCAACACCGCAGGATGGCTTCAGGCCCTAATCTGGTTCCGGCACGGCACGCTGAGCCTTTGGTTAATTCCTCTTCCTGGTGGGAAATGAGAGTTAAATTTGCCCGTCCAGACACCTCCAGCTAGTCTCTCATTGGTTCTCCCTATTCCTGTTCATCTTCCGCAGAAATTGCAAACTCGGCCAAACAGGAGGTTAAAGGCGGTGACTCTCCTGGTGGGGAGAGTGTTAGTAAAGTGTCTGGAATGTTGCACCCGAGTACCAGGGGAGGAAAACTGAGACATATTTGAACACGTCTCCCGTTCACACGGTTGATCATACTCTGGGTTCCACATGCATGTTTTAGCTGAAGGAAGAATACCTTAAACCTTGAGAGTTGAGACCCGTGTAATGGATACAATGCAATATGACTTCAAAGGGTCTTCATTTGCTCACCGAACCTCTCCAATCCTATCACTGCTGCGTTTATGCCCCTGTACACATGCTTGATTCTCTTTTGGAGACATAGCAATCCATAGGTTTTAAGATACTTACTAGTCAGGTACATTCTTAGGCGTTTAATATGCGGTGTTGAGTCCATTTCGTTGAGCAAGGAGTAGCTCTTGTCTATTCCATATTTGGCTTAAGGAACTTTATCTGTGCTCATTTCAATCTCTGGTTTTATGCAGCACCCCAACTCACCTTTCCCCTTAAGCAAGCATAAGTTGGTTTTCTAAATTTGAGACCCTGTTCTGTTTTGGAATTCAGTTCCTGTGTAGCCAAGTTTACATTCCGTGTATTAGTGATATCTTATGATGTTTCTTTTTCTGTGTGACTTATTTCAGTTAGAATCATCGTACCTGAATCCACTCATTATGCTGCTACGGGCCTGATGACATAGATTTCATTGCTGAGTGATACTGCATTGTACGTAAGTACCACAAGTTCTTTATCCATTTTTCACTTTCTGTGATATTGAACTTGTACGGTAAACGAGGTTCCTGTAAACAGAGGCGTCCCAAACTTTGGGGTGGCTGTGTCTTTTTGATTTTAATTTCCCTAAGCTATAGGACCATAAGTGGAAGTGCCCTAGGCTCTGTTGCTTTGTTTTTTAGATGTTTCAGGAAACACCATACACTTGTCCCGAGTGTCTGTTGGCAATTTACATCCCGCCCATCAGCATAACTAGGCTCCCAGTTCTCCATGGCCTGTCCTGCCTTTCTGGATTTTACACTTTTTTCTGATGGCCCTTTTGACCGGGGGGAAGTGAGACTTCATTGTAGTGCAGATTTCCTTTGCAAGCTTGCTTGGTTGGCCAAAAAGGGCGTATGCGTTTTTTCCTGAATATATTCAGGAAAAAACGCATATGCCCTTTTTGGCCAAGTGCATCATTGTGGACGTTCTGCCTCTTTTCCTATGCTTTCAATGCAATTCCAGTCTACCTCCTGAAATCGGTTTCCTGCAATTCTGCCCCGCTTTCAAGTCCTCTTGGCAGCCTTACTTCAGTATATTTTTGGACGATAGCTGTCATTTATAACTCTGCAGGTTTGTGAATTACAGTGCCCCTGAGCTCCTTTCTTCAACTCGCTTTCTTTAGAGCTGGCCGCAACACCGCAGGATGGCTTCAGGCCCTAATCTGGTTCCGGCACAGCACGCTGAGCCTTTGGTTATTTCCTCTTCCTGGTGGGAAATGAGAGTTAAATTTGCCCGTCCAGACACCTCTAGCTAGTCTCTCATTGGTTCTCCCTATTCCTGTTCATCTTCCGCAGAAATTGCAAAGTGGGCCAAACAGGAGGTTAAAGGCACTGACTCTCCAAGTGGGGAGAGTGTTAGTAAAGCGTGTGGAATGTTGCACCCGAGTACCAGGGGAGGAAAACTGAGACATATTTGAACACGTCTCCCGTTCACACGGTTGATCATACTCTGGGTTCCACATGCATGTTTTAGCTGAAGGAAGAATACCTTAAACCTGGAGAGTTGAGACCCGTGGAATGGGTACCATGCAATACGACTTCAAAGGGTCTTCATTTGCTCACCGAACCTCTCCAATCCTATCACTGCTGCGTTTATGCCCCTGTACACACGCTTGATTCTCTTTTGGAGACATAGCAATCCATAGGTTTTAAGATACTTACTAGTCAGGTACATTCTTAGGCGTTTAATATGCGGTGTTGAGTCCATTTCGTTGAGCAAGGAGTAGCTCTTGTCTATTCCATATTTGGCTTAAGGAACTTTATCTGTTCTCATTTCAATCTCTGGTTTTATGCAGCACCCCAACTCACCTTTCCCCTTAAGCAAGCATAAGTTGGTTTTCTAAATTTGAGACCCTGTTCTGTTTTGGAATTCAGTTCCTGTGTAGCCAAGTTTACATTCCGTGTATTAGTGATATCTTATGATGTTTCTTTTCCTGTGTGACTTATTTCAGTTAGAATCATCGTACCTGAATCCACTCATTATGCTGCTACGGGCCTGATGACATAGATTTCATTGCTGAGTGATACTGCATTGTACGTAAGTAACACAAGTTCTTTATCCATTTTTCACTTTCTGTGATATTAAACTTGTACGGTAAACGAGGTTCTTGTAACCAGAGGAGTCCCAAACTTTTGGGTGGCTGGGTCTTTTTGATTTTAATTTCCCTAAGCTATAGGACCATAAGTGAAAGTGCACTAGGCTCTGTTGCTTTGTTTTTTAGATGTTTCAGGAAACACCATACACTTCTCCCGAGTGTCTGTTGGCAATTTACATCCCGCCCATCAGCATAACAAGGCTCCCAGTTCTCCATGGCCTGTCCTGCCTTTCTGGATTTTACACTTTTTTCAGATGGCCCTTTTGACCGGGGGGAAGTGAGACTTCATTGTAGTGCAGATTTCCTTTGCAAGCTTGCTTGGTTGGCCAAAAAGGGCGTATGCGTTTTTTCCTGAATATATTCAGGAAAAAACGCATACGCCCTTTTTGGCCAAGTGCATCATTGTGGACGTTCTGCCTCTTTTCCTATGCTTTCAATGCAATTCCAGTCTACCTCCTGAAATCGGTTTCCTGCAATTCTGCCCCGCTTTCAAGTCCTCTTGGCAGCCTTACTTCAGTATATTTTGGACGATAGCTGTCATTTATAACTCTGCAGGTTTGTGAATTACAGTGCCCCTGAGCTCCTTTCTTCAACTCGCTTTCTTGTGAGCTAGCCGCAACACCGCAGGATGGCTTCAGGCCCTAATGTGGTTCCGGCATGGCACACTGAGCCTTTGGTTAATTCCTCTTCCTGGTGGGAAATGAGAGTTAAATTTGCCCGTCCAGACACCTCCAGCTAGTCTCTCATTGGTTCTCCCTATTCCTGTTCATCTTCCGCAGAAATTGCAAACTGGGCCAAACAGGAGGTTAAAGGCGCTGACTCTCCAAGTGGGGAGAGTGTTAGTAAAGCGTGTGGAATGTTGCACCCGAGTACCAGGGGAGGAAAACTGACACATATTTGTACACGTCTCCCGTTCACACGGTTGATCATACTCTGGGTTACACATGCATGTTTTAGCTGAAGGAAGAATACCTTAAACCTGGATAGTTGAGACCCGTGGAATGGGTACCATGCAATATGACTTCAAAGGGTCTTCATTTGCTCACCGAACCTCTCCAATCCTATCACTGCTGCGTTTATGCCCCTGTACACATGCTTGATTCTCTTTCGGAGACATAGCAATCCATAGGTTTTAAGATACTTACTAGTCAGGTACATTCTTAGGCGTTTAATATGCGGTGTTGAGTCCATTTCGTTGAGCAAGGAGTAGCTCTTGTCTATTCCATATTTGGCTTAAGGAACTTTATCTGTGCTCATTTCAATCTCTGGTTTTATGCAGCACCCCAACTCACCTTTCCCCTTAAGCAAGCATAAGTTGGTTTTCTAAATTTGAGACCCTGTTCTGTTCTGTAATTCAGTTCCTGTGTAGCCAAGTTTACATTCTGTGTATTAGTGATATCTTATGATGTTTCTTTTTCTGTGTGACTTATTTCAGTTAGAATCATCGTACCTGAATCCACTCATTATGCTGCTACGGGCCTGATGACATAGATTTCATTGCTGAGTGATATTGCTTTGTAAGTAAATACCACAACTTCTTTATCCATTTTTCAGTTTCTGCGATGTTGAACTTGTACTGTAAACGAGGTTCTTGTAAACAGAGGCGTCCCAAACTTTGGGGTGGCTGTGTCTTTTTGATTTTAATTTCCCTAAGCTATAGGACCATAAGTGGAAGTGCCCTAGGCTCTGTTGCTTTGTTTTTTAGATGTTTCAGGAAACACCATACACTTCTCCCGAGTGTCTGTTGGCAATTTACATCCCGCCCATCACCATAACAAGGCTTCCAGTTCTCCATGGCCTGTCCTGCCTTTCTGGATTTTACACATTTTTCAGATGGCCCTTTTGACCGGGGGGAAGTGAGACTTCATTGTAGTGCGGACTTCCTTTGCAAGCTTGCTTGGTTGGCCAAAAAGGGCGTATGCGTTTTTTCCTGAATATATTCAGGAAAAAACGCATACGCCCTTTTTGGCCAAGTGCATCATTGTGGACGTTCTGCCTCTTTTCCTATTCTTTCAATGCAATTCCAGTCTACCTCCTGAAATCGGTTTCCTGCAATTCTGCCCCGCTTTCAAGTCCTCTTGGCAGCCTTACTTCAGTATATTTTTGGACGATAGCTGTCATTTATAACTCTGCAGGTTTGTGAATTACAGTGCCCCTGAGCTCCTTTCTTCAAGTCGCTTTCTTTTGAGCTGGCCGCAACATCACAGGATGGCTTCAGGCCCTAATCTGGTTCCGGCACGGCACGTAGAGCTTTTGGTTATTTCCTCTTCCTGGTGGGAAATGAGAGTTAAATTTGCCCGTCCAGACACCTCCAGCTAGTCTCTCATTGGTTCTCCCTATTCCTGTTCATCTTCCGCAGAAATTGCAAACTGAGCCAAACAGGAGGTTAAAGGCGCTGACTCTCCAAGTGGGGAAAGTTTTAGTAAAGCGTCTGGAATGTTGCACCCGAGTACCAGGGGAGGAAAACTGAGACATATTTGAACACGTCTCCCGTTCACATGGTTGATCATACTCTGGGTTCCACATGCATGTTTTAGCTGAAGGAAGAATACCTTAAACCTGGAGAGTTGAGACCCGTGGAATGGGTACCATGCAATATGACTTCAAAGGGTCTTCATTTGCTCACCGAACCTCTACAATCCTATCACTGCTGCGTTTATGCCCCTGTACACACGCTTGATTGTCTTTTGGAGACTTAGCAATCCATAGGTTTTAAGATACTTACTAGTCAGGTACATTCTTAGGCGTTTAATATGGGGTGTTGAGTCCATTTCGTTGAGCAAGGAGTAGCTCTTGTCTATTCCATATTTGGCTTAAGGAACTTTATCTGTGCTCATTTCAATCTCTGGTTTTATGCAGCACCCCAACTCACCTTTCCCCTTAAGCAAGTATAAGTTGGTTTTCTAAATTTGAGACCCTGTTCTGTTTTGGAATTCAGTTCCTGTGTAGCCAAGTTTACATTCCGTGTATTAGTGATATCTTATGATGTTTCTTTTTCTGTGTGACTTATTTCAGTTAGAATCATCGTACCTGAATCCACTCATTATGCTGCTACGGGCCTGATGACATAGATTTCATTGCTGAGTGATACTGCCTTGTACGTAAGTACCACAAGTTCTTTATCCATTTTTCACTTTCTGTGATGTTGAACTTGTACGGTAAACGAGGTTCTTGTAAACAGAGGCGTCCCAAACTTTGGGGTGGCTGTGTCTTTTTGATTTTAATTTCCCTAAGCTATAGGACCATAAGTGGAAGTGCCCTAGGCTCTGTTGCTTTGTTTTTTAGATGTTTCAGGAAACACCGTACACTTCTCCCCAGTGTCTGTTGGCAGTTTACATCCCTCCCATCAGCATAACAAGGCTCCCAGTTCTCCATGGCCTGTCCTGCCTTTCTGGATTTTACACTTTTTTCAGATGGTCCTTTGGACCGGGGGGAAGTGAGACTTCATTGTAGTGCAGATTTCTTTTGCAAGCTTGCTTGGTTGGCCAAAAAGGGCGGATGCGTTTTTTCCTGAATATATTCAGGAAAAAACGCATACGCCCTTTTTGGCCAAGTGCATCATTGTGGACGTTCTGCCTCTTTTCCTATGCTTTCAATGCAATTCCAGTCTACCTCCTGAAATTGGTTTCCTGCAATTCTGCCCCGCTTTCAAGTCCTCTTGGCAGCCTTATTTCAGTATATTTTTGGACGATAGCTGTCATTTATAACTCTGCAGATTTGTGAATTACAGTGCCCCTGAGCTCCTTTCTTCAACTCGCTTTCTTGTGAGCTGGCCGCAACACCGCAAGATGGCTTCAGGCCCTAATCTGGTTCCGGCACGGCACGCTGAGCCTTTGGTTAATTCCTCTTCCTGGTGGGAAATGAGAGTTAAATTAGCTCGTCTAGACACCTCCAGCTAGTCTCTCATTGGTTCTCGCTATTCCTGTTCATCTTCCGCAGAAATTGCAAACTGGGCCAAACAGGAGTGTAAAGGGACTGACTCTCCAAGTCGGGAGAGTGTTAGTAAAGCGTCTGGAATGTTGCACCCGAGTACCTGGGTACGAAAACTGAGACATATTTGAACACGTCTCCCGATCACATGGTTGATCATACTCTGGGTTCCACATGCATGTTTTAGCTGAAGGAAGAATACCTTAAACCTGGGTAGTTGAAACCCGTGGAATGGGTACCATGCAATATGACTTCAAAGGGTCTTCATTTGCTCACCGAACCTCTCCAATCCTATCACTGCTGCGTTTATGCCCCTGTACACATGCTTGATTCTCTTTCAGAGACATAGCAATCCATAGGTTTTAAGATGCTTACTAGTCAGGTACATTCTTAGGCGTTTAATATGGGGTGTTGAGTCCATTTCGTTGAGCAAGGAGTAGCTCTTGTCTATTCCATATTTGGCTTAAGGAACTTTATCTGTGCTCATTTCAATCTCTGGTTTTATGCAGCACCCCAACTCACCTTTCCCCTTAAGCAAGCATAAGTTGGTTTTCTAAATTTGAGACCCTGTTCTGTTTTGGAATTCAGTTCCTGTGTAGCCAAGTTTACATTCCGTGTATTAGTGATATCTTATGATGTTTCTTTTTCTGTGTGACTTATTTCAGTTAGAATCATCGTACCTGAATCCACTCATTATGCTGCTACGGGCCTGATGACATAGATTTCATTGCTGAGTGATACTGCATTGTACGTAAGTACCACAAGTTCTTTATCCATTTTTCACTTTCTGTGATGTTGAACTTGTACGGTAAACGAGGTTCTTGTAAACAGAGGCGTCCCAAACTTTGGGGTGGCTGTGTCTTTTTGATTTTAATTTCCCTAAGCTATAGGACCATAAGTGGAAGTGCCCTAGGCTCTGTTGCTTTGTTTTTTAGATGTTTCAGGAAACACCATACACTTCTCCCGAGTGTCTGTTGGCAATTTACATCCCGCCCATCAGCATAACAAGGCTCCCAGTTCTCCATGGCCTGTCCTGCCTTTCTGGATTTTACACTTTTTTCAGATGGCCCTTTTGACTGGGGGGAAGTGAGACTTCATTGTAGTGCAGATTTCCTTTGCAAGCTTGCTTGGTTGGCCAAAAAGGGCGTATGCATTTTTTCCTGAATATATTCAGGAAAAAACGCATACGCCCTTTTTGGCCAAGTGCATCATTGTGGACGTTCTGCCTCTTTTCCTATGCTTTCAATGCAATTCCAGTCTACCTCCTGAAATTGGTTTCCTGCAATTCTGCCCCGCTTTCAAGTCCTCTTGGCAGCCTTACTTCAGTATATTTTTGGACGATAGCTGTCATTTATAACTCTGCAGATTTGTGAATTACAGTGCCCCTGAGCTCCTTTCTTCAACTCGCTTTCTTGTGAGCTGGCCGCAACACCGCAAGATGGCTTCAGGCCCTAATCTGGTTCCGGCACGGCACGCTGAGCCTTTGGTTAATTCCTCTTCCTGGTGGGAAATGAGAGTTAAATTTGCCCGTCCAGACACCTCCAGCTAGTCTCTCATTGGTTCTCGCTATTCCTGTTCATCTTCCGCAGAAATTGCAAACTGGGCCAAACAGGAGGTTAAAGGCGCTGACTCTCCAAGTGGGGAGAGTGTTAGTAAAGCGTCTGGAATGTTGCACCCGAGTACCAGGGGAGGAAAACTGAGACATATTTGAACACGTCTCCCGTTCACATCGTTGATCATACTCTGGGTTCCACATGCATGTTTTAGCTGAAGGAAGAATACCTTAAACCTGGGTAGTTGAAACCCGTGGAATGGGTACCATGCAATATGACTTCAAAGGGTCTTCATTTGCTCACCGAACCTCTCCAATCCTATCACTGCTGCGTTTATGCCCCTGTACACACGCTTGATTCTCTTTTGGAGACATAGCAATCCATAGGTTTTAAGATACTTACTAGTCAGGTACATTCTTAGGCGTTTAATATGGGGAGTTGAGTCCATTTCGTTGAGCAAGGAGTAGCTCTTGTCTATACCATATTTGGCTTAAGGAACTTTATCTGTGCTCATTTCAATCTCTGGTTTTATGCAGCACCCCAACTCACCTTTCCCCTTAAGCAAGCATAAGTTGGTTTTCTAAATTTGAGACCCTGTTCTGTTTTGGAATTCAGTTCCTGTGTAGCCAAGTTTACATTCCGTGTATTAGTGATATCTTATGATGTTTCTTTTTCTGTGTGACTTATTTCAGTTAGAATCATCGTACCTGAATCCACTCATTATGCTGCTACGGGCCTGATGACATAGATTTCATTGCTGAGTGATACTGCATTGTACGTAAGTACCACAAGTTCTTTATCCATTTTTCACTTTCTGTGATGTTGAACTTGTTTAGTAAACGAGGTTATGGTAAACAGAGGCGTCCCAAACTTTGGGGTGGCTGTGTCTTTTTGATTTTAATTTCCCTAAGCTATAGGACCATAAGTGGAAGTGCCCTAGGCTCTGTTGCTTTGTTTTTTAGATGTTTCAGGAAACACCATACACTTCTCCCGAGTGTCTGTTGGCAATTTTCATCCCGCCCATCAGCATAACAAGGCTCCCAGTTCTCCATGGCCTGTCCTGCCTTTCTGGATTTTACAGTTTTTTCAGATGGCCCTTTTGACCGGGGGGAAGTGAGACTTCATTGTAGTGCAGATTTCCTTTGCAAGCTTGCTTGGTTGGCCAAAAAGGGCGTATGCGTTTTTTCCTGAATATATTCATGAAAAAACGCTTACGCCCTTTTTGGCCAAGTGCATCATTGTGGACGTTCTGCCTCTTTTCCTATGCTTTCAATGCAATTCCAGTCTACCTCCTGAAATCGGTTTCCTGCAATTCTGCCCCTCTTTCAAGTCCTCGTGGCAGCCTTACTTCAGTATATTTTTGGACGATAGCTGTCATTTATAACTCTGCAGGTTTGTGAATTACAGTGCCCCTGAGCTCCTTTCTTCAACTCGCTTTCTTGTGAGCTGGCCGCAATACCGCAGGATGGCTTCAGGCCCTAATCTGGTTCCGGCACGGCACTTTGAGCCTTTGGTTATTTCCTCTTCCTGGTGGGAAATGAGAGTTAAATTTGCCCATCCAGACACCTCCAGCTAGTCTCTCATTGGTTCTCGCTATTCCTGTTCATCTTCCGCAGAAATTGCAAACTGGGCCAAACAGGAGGTTAAAGGGACTGACTCTCCAAGTCGGGAGAGTGTTAGTAAAGCGTCTGGAATGTTGCACCCGAGTACCAGGGTACGAAAACTGAGACATATTTGAACACGTCTCCCGATCACATGGTTTATCATACTCTGGGTTCCACATGCATGTTTTAGCTGAAGGAAGAATACCTTAAACCTGGGTAGTTGAAACCCGTGGAATGGGTACCATGCAATATGACTTCAAAGGGTCTTCATTTGCTCACCGAACCTCTCCAATCCTATCACTGCTGCGTTTATGCCCCTGTACACATGCTTGATTCTCTTTCGGAGACATAGCAATCCATAGGTTTTAAGATACTCACTAGTCAGGTACATTCTTAGGCGTTTAATATGGGGTGTTGAGTCCATTTCGTTGAGCAAGGAGTAGCTCTTGTCTATTCCATATTTGGCTTAAGGAACTTTATCTGTGCTCATTTCAATCTCTGGTTTTATGCAGCACCCCAACTCACCTTTCCCCTTAAGCAAGCATAAGTTGGTTTTCTAAATTTGAGACCCTGTTCTATTTTGGAATTCAGTTCCTTTGTAGCCAAGTTTACATTCCGTGTATTACTGATATCTTATGATGTTTCTTTTTCTGTGTGACTTATTTCAGTTAGAATCATCGTACCTGAATCCACTCATTATGCTGCTACGGGCCTGATGACATAGATTTCATTGCTGAGTGATATTGCTTTGTAAGTAAATACCACAACTTCTTTATCCATTTTTCACTTTCTGCGATGTTGAACTTGTATTGTAAACGAGGTTCTTGTAAACAGAGGCGTCCCAAACTTTGGGGTGGCTGTGTCTTTTTGATTTTAATTTCCCTAAGCTATAGGACCATAAGTGGAAGTGCCCTAGGCTCTGTTGCTTTGTTTTTTAGATGTTTCAGGAAACACCATACACTTCTCCCGAGTGTCTGTTGGCAATTTACATCCCGCCCATCAGCATAACAAGGCTCCCAGTTCTCCATGGCCTGTCCTGCCTTTCTGGATTTTACACTTTTTTCAGATGGCCCTTTTGACCAGGGGGAAGTGAGACTTCATTGTAGTGCAGATTTCCTTTGCAAGTTTACTTAGTTGGCCAAAAAGCGCCTATGCGTTTTTTCCTGAATATATTCAGGAAACAACGCATACGCCCTTTTTGGCCAAGTGCATCATTGTGGACGTTCTGCCTCTTTTCCTATGCTTTCAATGCAATTCCAGTCTACCTCCTGAAATCGGTTTCCTGCAATTCTGCCCCGCTTTCAAGTCCTCTTGGCAGCCTTACTTCAGTATATTTTTGGACGATAGCTGTCATTTATAACTCTGCATGTTTGTGAATTATAGTGCCCCTGAGCTCCTTTCTTCAACTCGCTTTCTTGTGACCTGGCCGCAACACCGCAGGATGCCTTCAGGCCCTAATCTGTTTCCGGCACGGCATGCTGAACCTTTGGTTAATTCCTCTTCCTGGTGGGAAATGAGAGTTAAATTTGCCCATCCAGACACCTCCAACTAGTCTCTCATTGGTTCTCGCTATTCCTGTTCATCTTCCGCAGAAATTGCACACTGGGCCAAACAGGAGGTTAAAGGGACTGACTCTCCAAGTCGGGAGAGTGTTAGTAAAGCGTCTGGAATGTTGCACCCGAGTACCAGGGTACGAAAACAGAGACATATTTGAACACGTCTCCCGATCATATGGTTGATCATACTCTAGGTTCCACATGCATGTTTCAGCTGAAGGAAGAATACCTTAAACCTGGGTAGTTGAAACCTGTGGAATGGGTACCATGCAATATGACTTCAAAGGGTCTTCATTTGCTCACCGATCCTCTCCAATCCTATCACTGCTGCGTTTATGCCCCTGTACACACGCTTGATTCTCTTATGGAGACATAGCAATCCATAGGTTTTAAAATATTTACTAGTCAGGTACATTCTTAGGCGTTTAATATGCGGTGTTGAGTCCATTTCGTTGAGGAAGGAGTAGCTCTTGTCTATTCCATATTTGGCTTAAGAAACTTTATCTGTGCTCATTTCAATCTCTGGTTTTATGCAGCACCCCAACTCACCTTTCCCCTTAAGCAAGCATAAGTTGGTTTTCTAAATTTGAGACCCTGTTCTGTTTTGGAATTCAGTTCCTGTGTAGCCAAGTTTACATTCCGTGTATTAGTGATATCTTATGATGTTTCTTTTTCTGTGTGACTTATTTCAGTTAAATCATCGTACCTGAATCCACTCATTATGCTGCTACGGGCCTGATGACATAGATTTCATTGCTGAGTGATACTGCATTGTACGTAAATACCACAAGTTCTTTATCCATTTTTCACTTTCTGTGATATTGAACTTGTACGGTAAATGAGGTTCTTGTAAACAGAGGCATCCCAAACCTTGGGGTGGCTGTGTCTTTTTGATTTTAATTTCCCTAAGCTATAGGACCATAAGTGGAAGTGCCCTAGGCTCTGTTGCTTTGTTTTTTAGATGTTTCAGGAAACACCATACACTTCTCCTGGGTGTCTGTTGGCAATTTACATCCCGCCCATCAGCATAACAAGGCTCCCAGTTCTGCATGGCCTGTCCTGCCTTTCTGGATTTTACACTTTTTTCAGATGGCCCTTTTGACCGGGGGGAAGTCAGACTTCATTGTAGTGCAGATTTCCTTTGCAAGTTTGCTTGGTTGGCCAAAAAGCGCGTATGCATTTTTTCCTGAATATATTCAGGAAAAAACGCTTATGCCCTTTTTGGCCAAGGGCATCATTGTGGACGTTCTGCCACTTTTCCTATGCTTTCAATGCAATTCCAGTCTACCTCCTGAAATCGGTTTCCTGCAATTCTGCCCCGCTTTCAAGTCCTCTTGGCAGCCTTACTTCAGTATATTTTTGGACGATAGCTGTCATTTATAACTCTGAAGGTTTGTGAATTACAGTGACCCTGAACTCCTTTCTTCAAATCGCTTTCGTGTGACCTGGCCGCAACACCGCAGGATGGCTTCAGGCCCTAATCTTGTTCCGGCACGGCAAGCTGAGCCTTTGGTTAATTCCTCTTCCTGGTGGGAAATGAGAGTTAAATTTGCCCGTCCAGACACCTCCAGCTAGTCTCTCATTGGTTCTCGCTATTCCTGTTCATCTTCCGCAGAAACTGCAAACTGGGCCAAACAGGAGGTTAAAGGGACTGACTCTCCAAGTCGGGAGAGTGTTAGTAAAGCGTCTGGAATGTTGCACCCGAGTACCAGGGTATGAAAGCTGAGACATATTTGAACACGTCTCCCGATCACATAGTTGATCATACTCTAGGTTCCACATGCATGTTTTAGCTGAAGGAAGAATACCTTAAACCTGGATAGTTGAGACCCGTGGAATGGGTACCATGCAATATGACTTCAAAGGGTCTTCATTTGCTCACCGAACCTCTCCAATCCTATCACTGCTGCGTTTATGCCCCTGTACACATGCTTGATACTCTTTCGGTGACATAGCAATCCATAGGTTTTAAGATACTTACTAGTCAGGTACATTCTTAGGCGTTTAATATGCGGTGTTGAGTCCATTTCGTTGAGCAAGGAGTAGCTCTTGTCTATTCCATATTTGGCTTAAGGAACTTTATCTGTGCTCATTTCAATCTCTGGTTTTATGCAGCACCTCAACTCACCTTTCCCCTTAAGCAAGCATAAGTTGGTTTTCTAAATTTGAGACCCTGTTCTGTTCTGTAATTCAGTTCCTGTGTAGCCACGTTTACATTCCGTGTATTAGTGATATCTTATGATGTTTCTTTTTCTGTGTGACTTATTTCAGTTAGAATCATCGTACCTGAATCCACTCATTATGCTGCTACGGGCCTGATGACATAGATTTCATTGCTGAGTGATACTGCATTGTACGTAAGTACCACAAGTTCTTTATCCATTTTTCACTTTCTGCGATGTTGAACTTGTACTGTAAACGAGGTTCTTGTAAACAGAGGCGTCCCAAACTTTGGGGTGGCTGTGTCTTTTTGATTTTAATTTCCCTAAGCTATAGGACCATAAGTGGAAGTGCCCTAGGCTCTGTTGCTTTGTTTTTTAGATGTTTCAGGAAACACCATACACTTCTCCCGAGTGTCTGTTGGCAATTTACATCCCGCCCATCAGCATAACAAGGCTCCCAGTTCTCCATGGCCTGTCCTGCCTTTCTGGATTTTACACTTTTTTCAGATGGTCCTTTTGACCGGGGGGAAGTGAGACTTCATTGTAGTGCAGATTTCCTTTGCAAGCTTGCTTGGTTGGCCAAAAAGGGCGTATGCGTTTTTTCCTGAATATATTCAGGAAAAAACGCATACGCCCTTTTTGGCCAAGTGCATCATTGTGGACGTTCTGCCTCTTTTCCTATGCTTGAAATGCAATTCCAGTCTACCTCCTGAAATCGGTTTCCTGCAATTCTGCCCCGCTTTCAAGTCCTCTTGGCAGCCTTACTTCAGTATATTTTTGGATGATAGCTGTCATTTATAACTCTGCAGGTTTGTGAATTACGGTGCCCCTGAGCTCCTTTCTTCAACTCGCTTTCTTGTGAGCTGGCCGCAACACCGCAAGATGGCTTCAGGCCCTAATCTGGTTCCGGCACGGCACGCTGACCCTTTGGTTAATTCCTCTTCCTGGTGGGAAATGAGAGTTAAAATTGCCCGTCCAGACATCTCCAGCTAGTCTCACATTGGTTCTCGCTATTCCTGTTCATCTTCCGCAGAAATTGCAAACTGGGCCAAACAGGAGGTTAAAGGCGCTGACTCTCCAAGTGGGGAGAGTGTTAGTAAAGCGTCTGGAATGTTGCACCCGAGTACCAGGGGAGGAAAATTGAGACATATTTGAACACGTCTCCCATTCACACGGTTGATCATACTCTGGGTTACACATGCATGTTTTAGCTGAAGGAAGAATACCTTAAACCTGGAGAGTTGAGACCCGTGGAATGGGTACCATGCAATATGACTTCAAAGGGTCTTCATTTGCTCACCGAACCTCTCCAATCCTATCACTGCTGCGTTTATGCCCCTGTACACACGCTTGATTCTCTTTTGGAGACATAGCAATCCATAGGTTTTAAGATACTTACTAGTCAGGTACATTCTTAGGAGTTTAATATGCGGTGTTGAGTCCATTTCGTTGAGCAAGGAGTAGCTCTTGTCTATTCCATATTTGGCTTAAGGAACTTTATCTGTGCTCATTTCAATCTCTGGTTTTATGCAGCACCCCAACTCACCTTTACACTTAAGCAAGCATAAGTTGGTTTTCTAAATTTGAGACCCTGTTCTATTTTGGAATTCAGTTCCTGTGTAGCCAAGTTTACATTCCGTGTATTAGTGATATCTTATGATGTTTCTTTTTCTGTGTGACTTATTTCAGTTAGAATCATCGTACCTGAATCCACTCATTATGCTGCTACGGGCCTGATGACATAGATTTCATTGCTGAGTGATACTGCATTGTACGTAAGTACCACAAGTTCTTTATCCATTTTTCACTTTCTGTGATATTGAACTTGTACTGTAAACGAGTTTCTTGTAAACAGAGCCGTTCCAAACTTTGGGGTGGCTGTGTCTTTTTGATTTTAATTTCCCTAAGCTATAGGACCATAAGTGGAAGTGCCCTAGGCTCTGTTGCTTTGTTTTTTAGATGTTTCAGGAAACACCATACACTTCTCCCGAGTGTCTGTTGGCAATTTACATCCCTCCCATCAGCATAACAAGGCTCCCAGTTCTCCATGGCCTGTCCTGCCTTTCTGGATTTTACACTTTTTTCAGATGGTCCTTTTGACCGGGGGGAAGTGAGACTTCATTGTAGTGCAGATTTCCTTTGCAAGCTTCCTTGGTTGGCCAAAAAGGGCGTATGTGTTTTTTCCTGAATATATTCAGGAAAAAACGCATACGCCCTTTTTGGCCAAGTGCATCATTGTGGACGTTCTGCCTCTTTTCCTATGCTTTCAATGCAATTACAGTCTACTTCCTGAAATCGGTTTCCTGCAATTCTGCCCTGCTTTCAAGTCCTCTTGGCAGCCTTACTTCAGTATATTTTTGGACGATAGCTGTCATTTATAACTCTGCAGGTTTGTGAATTACAGTGCCCCTGAGCTCCTTTCTTCAACTCGCTTTCTTGTGACCTGGCCGCAACACCGCAGGATGGCTTCAGGCCCTAATCTGGTTCCGGCACGGCACGCTAAGCCTTTGGTTATTTCCTCTTCCTAGTGTGAAATGAGAGTTAAATATGCCCGTCCAGACACCTCCAGCTAGGCTCTCATTGGTTCTCGCTATTCCTGTTCATCTTCCGCAGAAATTGCAAACTGGGCCAAACAGGAGGTTAAAGGCGCTGACTCTCAAAGTGGGGAGAGTGTTAGTAAAGCATCTGGAATGTTGCACCCGAGTACCAGGGGAGGAAAACTGAGACATATTTGAACACGTCTCCCGTTCACACGGTTGATCATACTCTGGGTTCCACATGCATGTTTTAGCTGAAGGAAGAATACCTTAAACCTGGGTAGTTGAAACCCGTGGAATGGGTACCATGAAATATGACTTCAAAGGGTCTTCATTTGCTCACCGAACCTCTCCAATCCTATCACTGCTGCGTTTATGCCCCTGTACACATGCTTGATTCTCTTTCGGAGACATAGCAATCCATAGGTTTTAAGATACTTACTAGTCAGGTACATTTTTAGGCGTTTATTATGGGGTGTTGAGTCCATTTCGTTGAGCAAGGAGTAGCTCTTGTCTATTCCATATTTGGCTTAAGGAACTTTATCTGTGCTCATTTCTATCTCTGGTTTTATGCAGCACCCCAACTCACCTTTACCCTTAAGCAAGCACAAGTTGGTTTTCTAAATTTGAGACCCTGTTCTGTTTTGGAATTCAGTTCCTGTGTAGCCAAGTTTACATTCCGTGTATTAGTGATACCTTATGATGTTTCTTTTTCTGTGTGACTTATTTCAGTTAGAATCATCAGACCTGAATCCACTCATTGTGCTGCTAAGGGCCTGATGACATAGATTTCATTGCTGAGTGATACTGCATTGTACGTAAGTACCACAAGTTCTTTATCCATTTTTCACTTTCTGTGATATTGAACTTGTACGGTAAACGAGGTTCTTGTAAACAGAGGCGTCCCAAACTTTGGGGTGGCTGTGTCTTTTTGATTTTAATTTCCCTAAGCTATAGGACCATAAGTGGAAGTGCCCTAGGCTCTGTTGCTTTGTTTTTTAGATGTTTCAGGAAACACCATACACTTGTCCCGAGTGTCTGTTGGCAATTTACATCCCGCCCATCAGCATAACAAGGCTCCCAGTTCTCCATGGTCTGTCCTGCCTTTCTGGATTTTACACTTTTTTCAGATGGCCCTTTTGACCGGGGGGAAGTGAGACTTCATTGTAGTGCAGATTTCCTTTGCAAGCTTGCTTGGTTGGCCAAAAAGCGCCTATGCGTTTTTTCCTGAATATATTCAGGAAAAAACGCATACGCCCTTTTTGGCCAAGTGCATCATTGTGGACGTTCTGCCTCTTTTCCTATGCTTTCAATGCAATTCCAGTCTACCTCCTGAAATCGGTTTCCTGCAATTCTGCCCCGCTTTCAAGTCCTCTTGGCAGCCTTACTTCAGTATATTTTTGGACGATAGCTGTCATTTATAACTCTGCATGTTTGTTAATTACAGTGCCCCTGAGCTCCTTTCTTCAACTCGCTTTCTTGTGACCTGGCCGCAACAACGCAGGATGGCTTCAGGCCCTAATCTGGTTCCGGCACGGCACGCTGAACCTTTGGTTAATTCCTCTTCCTGGTGGGAAATGAGAGTTAAATTTGCCCGTCCAGACACCTCCAGCTAGTCTCTCATTGGTTCTCGCTATTCCTATTCATCTTCCGCAGAAATTGCAAACTGGGCCAAACAGGAGGTTAAAGGGACTGACTCTCCAAGTGGGGAGAGTGTTAGTAAAGCGTCTGGAATGTTGCACCCGAGTACCAGGGTACGGAAACTGAGACATACTTGAACACGTCTCCCGTTCACACGGTTGATCATACTCTGGGTTCCACATGCATGTTTTAGCTGAAGGAAGAATACCTTAAACCTGGGTAGTTGAAACCCGTGGAATGGGTACCATGCAATATGACTTCAAAGGGTCTTCATTTGCTCACCGAACCTCTCCAATCCTATCACGTCTGCGTTTATGCCCCTGTACACATGCTTGATTCTCTTTTGGAGACATAGCAATCCATAGGTTTTAAGTTACTTACCAGTCAGGTACATTCTTAGGCGTTTAATATGCGGTGTTGTGTCCATTTCGTTGAGCAAGGAGTAGCTCTTGTCTATTCCATATTTGGCTTAAGGAACTTTATCTGTGCTCATGTCAATCTCTGGTTTTATGCAGCACCCCAACTCACCTTTCCCCTTAAGCAAGCATAAGTTGGTTTTCTAAATTTGAGACCCTGTTCTGTTCTGTAATTCAGTTCCTGTGTAGCCAAGTTTACATTCCGTGTATTACTGATATCTTATGATGTTTCTTTTTCTGTGTGACTTATTTCAGTTAGAATCATCATACCTGAATCCACTCATTGTGCTGCTCAGGGCCTGATGACATAGATTTCATTGCTGAGTGATATTGCTTTGTAAGTAAATACCACAACTTCTTTATCCATTTTTCACTTTCTGCGATGTTGAACTTGTACTGTAAACGATGTTCTTGTAAACAAAGCCATCCCAAATTTTGGGGTGGCTGTGTCTTTTTGATTTTAATTTCCCTAAGCTATAGGACCATAAGTGGAAGTGCCCTAGGCTCTGTTGCTTTGTTTTTTAGATGTTTCAGGAAACACCATACACATCTCCCGAGTGTCTGTTGGCAATTTACATCCCACTCATCAGCATAACAAGGCTGCAAGTTCTCCATGGCCTGTCCTGCCTTTCTGGATTTTACACTTTTTTCAGATGGCCCTTTTGACCGGGGGGAAGTGAGACTTCATTGTAGTGCAGATTTCCTTTGCAAGCTTGCTTGGTTGGCCAAAAAGGGCGTATGCGTTTTTTCCTGAATATATTCAGGAAAAAACGCATATGCCCTTTTTGGCCAAGTGCATCATTGTGGACGTTCTGCCTCTTTTCCTATGCTTTCAATGCAATTCCTGTCTACCTCCTGAAATCGGTTTCCTGCAATTCTGCCCCGCTTTCAAGTCCTCTTGGCAGCCTTACTTCAGTATATTTTTGGACGATAGCTGTCATTTATAACTCTGCAGGTTTGTGAATTACAGTGCCCCTGAGCTCCTTTCTTCAACTCGCTTTCTTGTGAGCTGGCCGCACACCGCAGGATGGCTTCAGGCCCTAATCTGGTTCCGGCACGGCACGCTGAGCCTTTGGATAATTCCTCTTCCTGGTGGGAAATGAGAGTTAAATTTGCCCGTCCAGACACCTCCAGCTAGTCTCTCATTGGTTCTCACTATTCCTGTTCATCTTCCGCAGAAATTGCAAACTGGGCCAAACAGGAGGTTAAAGGGACTGACTCTCTAAGTCGGGATAGTGTTAGTAAAGCGTCTGGAATGTTGCACCTGAGTACCAGGGTACGAAAACTGAGACATATTTGAACACGTCTCCCGATCACATGGTTGATCATACTCTAGGTTCCACATGCATCTTTTAGCTGAAGGAAGAATACCTTAAACCTGGGTAGTTGAAAACTGTGGAATGGGTACCATGCAATATGACTTCAAAGGGTCTTCATTTGCTCACCGAACCTCTCCAATCCTATCACTGCTGCGTTTATGCCCCTGTACACATGCTTGATTCTCTTTCGGAGACATAGCAATCCATAGGTTTTAAGATACTTACTAGTCAGGTACATTCTTAGGCGTTTAATATGCGGTGTTGAGTCCATTTCGTTGAGCAAGGAGTAGCTCTTGACTATTCCATATTTGGCTTAAGGAACTTTATCTGTGCTCATTTCAATCTCTGGTTTTATGCAGCACCCCAACCTACCTTTACCCTTAAGCAAGCATAAGTTGGTTTTCTAAATTTGAGACCCTGTTCTGTTCTGTAATTCAGTTCCTGTGTAGCCAAGTTTACATTCCGTGTATTAGTGATATCTTATGATGTTTCTTTTTCTGTGTGACTTATTTCAGTTAGAATCATCATACCTGAATCCACTCATTGTGCTGCTAAGGGCCTGATGACATAGATTTCATTGTTGAGTGTTATTGCTGTGTAAGTAAATACCACAACTTCTTTATCCATTTTTCACTTTCTGCGATGTTGAACTTGTACTGTAAACGAGATTCTTGTAAACAGAGCCGTCCCAAACTTTGGGGTGGCTGGGTCTTTTTGATTTTAATTTCCCTAAGCTATAGGACCATAAGTGAAAGTGCCCTAGGCTCTGTTGCTTTGTTTTTTAGATGTTTCAGGAAACACCATACACTTCTCCCGAGTGTCTGTTGGCAATTTACATCCCGCCCATCAGCATAACAAGGCTCCCAGTTCTCCATGGCCTGTCCTGCCTTTCTGGATTTTACACTTTTTTCAGATGGCCCTTTTGACCGGGGGGAAGTGAGACTTCATTGTAGTGCAGATTTCCTTTGCAAGCTTGCTTGGTTGGCCAAAAAGGGCGTATGCGTTTTTTCCTGAATATATTCAGGAAAAAACGCATACGCCCTTTTTGGCCAAGTGCGTCATTGTGGACGTTCTGCCTCTTTTCCTATGCTTTCAATGCAATTCCAGTCTACCTCCTGAAATCGGTTTCCTGCAATTCTGCCCCGCTTTCAAGTCCTCTTGGCAGCCTTACTTCAGTATATTTTTGGACGATAGCTGTCATTTATAACTCTGCAGGTTTGTGAATTACAGTGCCCCTGAGCTCCTTTCTTCAACTCGCTTTCTTGTGAGCTGGCCGCAACACCGCAGGATGGCTTCAGGCCCTAATCTTGTTCCGGCACGGCACGCTGAGCCTTTGGTTATTTCCTCTTCCTGGTGGGAAATGAGAGTTAAATTTGCCCGTCCAGACACCTCCAGCTAGTCTCTCATTGGTTCTCGCTACTGTTCATCTTCCGCAGAAATTGCAAACTGGGCCAAACAGGAGGTTAAAGGGACTGACTCTCCAAGTCGGGAGAGTGTTAGTAAAGCGTCTGGAATGTTGCACCCGAGTACCAGGGTACGAAAACTGAGACATATTTGAACACGTCTCCCGATCACATGGTTGATCATACTCTAGGTTCCACATGCATCTTTTAGCTGAAGGAAGAATACCTTAAACCTGGGTAGTTGAAACCCTTGGAATGGGTACCATGCAATATGACTTCAAAGGGTCTTCATTTGCTCACCGAACCTCTCCAATCCTATCACTGCTGCGTTTATGCCCCTGTACACATGCTTGATTCTCTTTCGGAGACATAGCAATCCATAGGTTTTAAGATACTTACTAGTCAGGTACATTCTTAGGCGTTTAATATGCGGTGTTGAGTCCATTTCGTTGAGCAAGGAGTAGCTCTTGTCTATTCCATATTTGGCTTAAGGAACTTTATCTGTGCTCATTTCAATCTCTGGTTTTATGCAGCTCCCCAACTCACCTTTCCCCTTAAGCAAGCATAAGTTGGTTTTCTAAATTTGAAATCCTGTTCTGTTCTGTAATTCAGTTCCTGTGTAGCCAAGTTTACATTCCGTGTATTACTGATATCTTATGATGTTTCTTTTTCTGTGTGACTTATTTCAGTTAGAATCATCATACCTGAATCCACTCATTGTGCTGCTAAGGGCCTGATGACGTAGATTTCATTGCTAAGTGATATTGCTTTGTAAGTAAATACCATAACTTCTTTATCCATTTTTCACTTTCTGCGATGTTGAACTTGTACTGTAAACGAGGTTCTTGTAAACAGAGGCGTCCCAAACTTTGGGGTGGCTGTGTCTTTTTGATTTTAATTTCCCTAAGCTATAGGACCATAAGTGGAAGTGCCCTAGGCTCTGTTGCTTTGTTTTTTAGATGTTTCAGGAAACACCATACACTTCTCCCGAGTGTCTGTTGGCAATTTACATCCCGCCCATCAGCATAACAAGGCTCCCAGTTCTCCATGGCCTGTCCTGCCTTTAATGCATTTTACACTTTTTTCAGATGACCCTTTTGACCGGGGGGAAGTGAGACTTCATTGTAGTGCAGATTTCCTTTGCAAGCTTGCTTGGTTGGCCAAAAAGGGCGTATGTGTTTTTTCCTGAATATATTCAGGAAAAAATGCATACGCCCTTTTTGGCCAAGTGCATCATTGTGGAAGTTCTGCCTCTTTTCCTATGCTTTCAATGCAATTCCAGTCTACCTCCTGAAATCGGTTTCCTGCAATTCTGCCCCGCTTTCAAGTTCTCTTGGCAGCCTTACTTCAGTATATTTTTGGACGATAGCTGTCATTTATAACTCTGCAGGTTTGTGAATTACATTGCCCCTGAGCTCCTTTCTTCAACTCGCTTTCTTGTGAGCTGGCCGCAGCACCGCAGGATGGCTTCAGGCCCTAATCAGGTTCCGGCACGGCACGCTGAGCCTTTGGTTATTTAATCTTCCTGGTGTTAAATGAGAGTTAAATTTGCCCGTCCAGACACCTCCAGCTAGTCTCTCATGGGTTCTCCCTATTCCTGTTCATCTCCCGCAGAAATTGCAAACTGGGCCAAACGGGAGGTTAAAGGCGCTGACTCTCCAAGTGGGGAGAGTGTTAGTAAAGCGTCTGGAATGTTGCACCCGAGTACCAGGGGAGGAAAACTGAGACATTTGAACACGTCTCCCGTTCACACGGTTGATCATACTCTGGGTTCCACATGCATGTTTTAGCTGAAGGAAGAATACCTTAAACCTGGATAGTTGAAACCCATGGAATGGGTACCATGCAATATGCCTTCAACGGGTTTTCATTTGCTCACCGAACCTCTCCAATCCTATCACTGCTGCGTTTATGCCCCTGTACACATGCTTGATTCTCTTTTGGAGACATAGCAATCCATAGGTTTTAAGATACTTACTAGTCAGGTACATTCTTAGGCGTTTATTATGGGGTGTTGAGTCCATTTCGTTGAGCAAGGAGTAGCTCTTGTCTATTCCATATTTGGCTTAAGGAACTTTATCTGTGCTCATTTCAATCTCTGGTTTTATGCAGCACCCCAACTCACCTTTCCCCTTAAGCAAGCATAAGTTGGTTTTCTAAATTTGAGACCCTGTTCTGTTTTGGAATTCAGTTCCTGTGTAGCCAAGTTTACATTCCGTGTATTAGTGATATCTTATGATGTTTCTTTTTCTGTGTGACTTATTTCAGTTAGAATCATCGTACCTGAATCCACTCATTATGCTGCTACGGGCCTGATGACATAGAATTCTTTGCTGAGTGATACTGCATTGTACGTATGTACCACAAGTTCTTTATCCATTTTTCACTTTCTGTGATATTGAACTTGTACGGTAAACGAGGTTCTTGTAAACAGAGGCGTCCCAAACTTTGGGGTGGCTGTGTCTTTTTGATTTTAATTTCCCTAAGCTATAGGACCATAAGTGGAAGTGCCCTAGGCTCTGTTGCTTTGTTTTTTAGATGTTTCAGGAAACACCATACACTTCTCCCGAGTGTCTGTTGGCAATTTACATCCCGCCCATCAGCATAACAAGGCTCCCAGTTCTCCATGGCCTGTCCTGCCCTTCTGGATTTCACACTTTTTTCAGATGGCCCTTTTGACCGGGGGGAAGTGAGACTTCATTGTAGTGCAGATTTCCTTTGCAAGCTTGCTTGGTTGGCCAAAAAGGGCGTATGCGTTTTTTCCTGAATATATTCAGGAAAAAACGCATACGCCCTTTTTGGCCAAGTGCATCATTGTGGACGTTCTGCCTCTTTTCCTATGCTTTCAATGCAATTCCAGTCTACCTCCTGAAATCGGTTTCCTGCAATTCTGCCCCGCTTTCAAGTCCTCTTGGCAGCCTTACTTCAGTATATTTTGGACGATAACTATCATTTATAACTCTGCAGGTTTGTGAATTACAGTGCCCCTGAGCTCCTTTCTTCAACTCGCTTTCTTTTGAGCTGGCCGCAACATCACAGGATGGCTTCAGGCCCTAATCTGGTTCCGGCACGGCACGCTGAGCTTTTGGTTATTTCCTCTTCCTGGTGGGAAATGAGAGTTAAATTTGCCCGTCCAGACACCTCCAGCTAGTCTCTCATTGGTTCTCCCTATTCCTGTTCATCTTCCGCAGAAATTGCAAACTGGGCCAAACAGGAGGTTAAAGGCGCTGACTCTCCAAGTGGGGAGAGTGTTATTAAAGCGTCTGGAATGTTGCACCCGAGTACCAGGGGAGGAAAACTGAGACATATTTGAACACGTCTCCCGTTCACATGGTTGATCATACTCTGGGTTCCACATGCATGTTTTAGCTGAAGGAAGAATACCTTAAACCTGGAGAGTTGAGACCCGTGGAATGGGTACCATGCAATATGACTTCAAAGGGTCTTCATTTGCTCGCCGAACCTCTACAATCCTATCACTGCTGCGTTTATGCCCCTGTACACACGCTTGATTCTCTTTTGGAGACATAGCAATCCATAGGTTTTACGATCCTTACTAGTCAGGTACATTCTTAGGCGTTTAATATGCGGTGTTGAGTCCATTTCGTTGAGCAAGGAGTAGCTCTTGTCTATTCCATATTTGGCTTAAGGAACTTTATCTGTGCTCATTTCAATCTCTGGTTTTATGCAGCACCCCAACTCACTTTCCCCTTAAGCAAGCATAAGTTGGTTTTCTAAATTTGAGACCCTGTTCTGTTCTGTAATTCAGTTCCTGTGTAGCCAAGTTCACATTCCGTGTATTACTGATATCTTATGTTGTTTCTTTTTCTGTGTGACTTATTTCAGTTAGAATCATCATACCTGAATCCACTCATTGTGCTGCTAAGGGCCTGATGACATAGATTTCATTGCTGAGTGATATTGCTTTGTAAGTAAATACCGCAACTTCTTTATCCATTTTTCACTTTCTGCGATGTTGTACTTGTACTGTAAACGAGGTTCTTGTAAACAGAGCCGTTCCAAACATTGGGGTGGCTGTGTCTTTTTGATTTTAATTTCCCTAAGCTATAGGACCATAAGTGGAAGTGCCCTAGGCTCTGTTGCTTTGTTTTTTAGATGTTTCAGGAAACACCATACACTTCTCCCGAGTGTCTGTTGGCAATTTACATCCCGCCCATCAGCATAACAAGGCTCCCAGTTCTCCATGGCCTGTCCTGCCTTTCTGGATTTTACACTTTTTTCAGATGGCCCTTTTGACCGGGGGGAAGTGAGACTTCATTGTAGTGCAGATATCCTTTGCAAGCTTGCTTGGTTGGCCAAAAAGGGCGTATGCGTTTTTTCCTGAATATATTCAGGAAAAAACGCATACGCCCTTTTTGGCCAAGTGCATCATTGTGGACGTTCTGCCTCTTTTCCTATGCTTTCAATGCAATTCCAGTCTACCTCCTGAAATCGGTTTCCTACAATTCTGCCCCGCTTTCAAGTCCTCTTGGCAGCCTTAGTTCAGTATATTTTTGGACGATAGCTGTCATTTATAACTCTGCAGGTTTGTGCATTACAGTGCCCCTGAGCTCCTTTCTTCAACTCGCTTTCTTCTGAGCTGGCCGCAACACCGCAAGATGGCTTCAGGCCCTAATCTTGTTCCGGCACGGCATGCTGACCCTTTGGTTAATTCCTCTTCCTGGTGGGAAATGAGAGTTAAATTTGCCCGTCCAGACACCTCCAGCTAATCTCTCATTGGTTCTCCCTATTCCTGTTCATCTTCCGCAGAAATTGCAAACTGGGCCAAATAGGAGGTTAAAGGCACTGACTCTCCTGTTGGGGAGAGTGTTAGTAAAGTGTCTGGAATGTTGCACCCGAGTACCAGGGTACGAAAACTGAGACATATTTGAACACGTCTCCCGTTCACACGGTTGATCATACTCTGGGTTCCACATGCATGTTTTAGCTGAAGGAAGAATACCTTAAACCTGGAGAGTTGAGACCCGTGTAATGGATACCATGCAATATGACTTCAAAGGGTCTTCATTTGCTCACCGAACCTCTCCAATCCTATCACTGCTGCGTTTATGCCCCTGTACACACGCTTGATTCTCTTTTGGAGACATAGCAATCCATAGGTTTTAAGATACTTACTAGTCAGGTACATTCTTAGGCGTTTAATATGGGGTGTTGAGTCTATTTCGTTGAGCAAGGAGTAGCTCTTGTCTATTCCATATTTGGCTTAAGGAACTTTATCTGTGCTCATTTCAATCTCTGGTTTTATGCAGCACCCCAACTCACCTTTCCCCTTAAGCAAGCATAAGTTGGTTTTCTAAATTTGAGACCCTGTTCTGTTTTGGAATTCAGTTCCTGTGTAGCCAAGTTTACATTCCGTGTATTAGTGATATCTTATGATGTTTCTTTTTCTGTGTGACTTATTTCAGTTAGAATCATCGTACCTGAATCCACTCATTATGCTGCTACGGGCCTGATGACATAGAATTCTTTGCTGAGTGATACTGCATTGTACGTAAGTACCACAAGTTCTTTATCCATTTTTCACTTTCTGTGATATTGAACTTGTACGGTAAACGAGCTTCTTGTAAACAGAGGCGTCCCAAACTTTGGGGTGGCTGTGTCTTTTTGATTTTAATTTCCCTAAGCTATAGGACCATAAGTGGAAGTGCCCTAGGCTCTGTTGCTTTGTTTTTTAGATGTTTCAGGAAACAGCATACACTTCTCCGGAGTGTCTGTTGGCAATTTACATCCTGTCCATCAGCAAAACAAGGCTCCCAGTTCTCCATGGCCTGTCCTGCCTTTCTGGATTTTACACTTTTTTCAGATGGCCCTTTTGACCGGGGGGAAGTGAGACTTCATTGTAGTGCAGATTTCCTTTGCAAGTTTGCTTCTTTGGCCAAAAAGGGCGTATATGTTTTTTCCTGAATATATTCAGGGAAAATCGCATACGCCCTTTTTGGCCAAGTGCATCATTGTGGACGTTCTGCCTCTTTTCCTATGCTTTCAATGCAATTCCAGTCTACCTCCTGAAATCGGTTTCCTGCAATTTTTCTCCGCTTTCAAGTCCTCTTGGCAGCCTTAGTTCAGTATATTTTTGGACAATAGCTGTCATTTATAACTCTGCAGGTTTGTGAATTACAGTGCCCCTGATCTCCTTTCTTCAACTCGCTTTCTTGTGACCTGGCCGCAACACCGCAGGATGGCTTCAGGCCCTAATCTGGTTCCGGCACGGCACGCTGAGCCTTTGCTTATTTCCTCTTCCTGGTGGGAAATGAGAGTTAAATTTGCCCGTCCAGACACCTCCAGCTAGTGTCTCATTGGTTCTCGCTATTCCTGTTCATCTTCCGCAGAAATTGCAAACTGGGCCAAACAGGAGGTTAAAGGCACTGACTCTCCAAGTGGGGAGAGTGTTAGTAAAGCGTCTGGAATGTTGCACCCGAGTACCAGGGTACGAAAACTGAGACATATTTGAACACGTCTCCCGTTCACATGGTTGATCATACTCTGGGTTCCACATGCATGTTTTAGCTGAAGGAAGAATACCTTAAACCTGGATAGTTGAGACCCGTGGAATGGGTACCATGCAATATGACTTCAAAGGGTCTTCATTTGCTCACCGAACCTCTCCAATCCTATCACTGCTGCGTTTATGCCCCTGTACACATGCTTGATTCACTTTCGGAGACATAGCAATCCATAGGTTTTAAGATACTTACTAGTCAGGTACATTCTTAGGCGTTTAATATGCGGTGTTGAGTCCATTTCGTTGAGCAAGGAGTAGCTCTTGTCTATTCCATATTTGGCTTAAGGAACTTTATCTGTGCTCATTTCAATCTCTGGTTTTATGCAGCACCCAACTCACCTTTCCCCTTAAGCAAGCATAAGTTGGTTTTCTAAATTTGAGACCCTGTTCTGTTCTGTAATTCAGTTCCTGTGTAGCCAAGTTTACATTCCGTGTATTACTGATATCTTATGATGTTTCTTTTACTGTGTGACTTATTTCAGTTAGAATCATCATACCTGAATCCACTCATTGTGCTGCTAAGGGACTGATGACATAGATTTCATTGCTGAGTGATATTGCTTTGTAAGTAAATACCACAACTTTTTTATCCATTTTTCACTTTCTGCGATGTTGAACTTGTACTGTAAACGAGGTTCTTGTAAACAGAGCCGTCCCAAACATAGGGGTGGCTGTGTCTTTTTGATTTTAATTTCCCTAAGCTATAGGACCATAAGTGAAAGTGCCCTAGGCTCTGTTGCTTTGTGTTTTAGATGTTTCAGGAAACACCATACACTTCTCCCGAGTGTCTATTGGCAATTTACATCCCGCCCATCAGCATAACTAGGCTCCCAGTTCTCCATGGCCTGTCCTGCCTTTCTGGATTTTACACTTTTTTCAGATGGTCCTTTTGACCGGGGGGAAGTGAGACTTCATTGTAGTGCAGATTTCCTTTGCAAGCTTGCTTGGTTGGCCAAAAAGGGCGTATGCGTTTTTTCCTGAATATATTCAGGAAAAAACGCATATGCCCTTTTTGGCCAAGTGCATCATTGTGGACGTTCTGCCTCTTTTCCTATGCTTTCAATGCAATTCCAGTCTACCTCCTGAAATCGGTTTCCTGCAATTCTGCCCCGCTTTCAAGTCCTCTTCGCAGCCTTACTTCAGTATATTTTTGGACGATAGCTGTCATTTATAACTCTGCAGGTTTGTGAATTACAGTGCCCCTGAGCTCCTTTCTTCAACTCGCTTTCTTGTGAGCTGGCCGCAACACCGCAGGATGGCTTCAGGCCCTAATCTGGTTCCGGCACGGCACGCTGAGCCTTTGGTTATTTCCTCTTCCTGGTGGGAAATGAGAGTTAAATTTGCCCGTCCAGACACCTCCAGCTAGTGTCTCATTGGTTCTCCCTATTCCTGTTCATCTTCCTCAGAAATTGCAAACTGGGCCAAACAGGAGGTTAAAGGCACTGAATCTCCAAGTGGGGAGAGTGTTAGTAAAGCGTCTGGAATGTTGCACCCGAGTACCAGAGTACGAATCCTGAGACATATTTGAACACGTCTCCCGTTCACATGGTTGATCATACTCTGGGTTCCACATGCATGTTTTAGCTGAAGGAAGAATACCTTAAACCTGGAGAGTTGAGACCCGTGGAATGGGTACCATGCAATATGACTTCAAAGGGTCTTCATTTGCTCACCGAACCTCTCCAATCCTATCACTGCTGCGTTTATGCCCCTGTACACATGCTTGATTCTCTTTTGGAGACATAGTAATCTATAGGTTTTAAGATACTTACTAGTCAGGTACATTTTTAGGCGTTTAATATGCAGTGTTGAGTGCATTTCGTTGAGCAAGGAGTAGCTCTTGTCTATTCCATATTTGGCTTAAGGAACTTTATCTGCGCTCATTTCAATCTCTGGTTTTATGCAGCACCCAACTCACCTTTCCCCTTAAGCAAGCATAAGTTGGTTTTCTAAATTTGAGACCCTGTTCTGTTCTGTAATTCAGTTCCTGTGTAGCCAAGTTTACATTCCGTGTATTACTGATATCTTATGATGTTGCTTTTTCTGTGTGACTTATTTCAGTTAGAATCATCATACCTGAATCCACTCATTGTGCTGCTAAGGGCCTGATGACATAGATTTCATTGCTGAGTGATATTGCTTTGTAAGTAAATACCACAACTTCTTTATCCATTTTTCACTTTCTGCGATGTTGAACTTGTACTGTAAACGAGGTTCTTGTAAACAGAGCCATCCCAAACTTTGGGGTGGCTGTGTCTTTTTGATTTTAATTTCCCTAAGCTATAGGACCATAAGTGGAAGTGCCCTAGGCTCTGTTGCTTTGTTTTTTAGATGTTTCAGGAAACACCATACACTTCTCCCGAGTGTCTGTTGGCAATTTACATCCCGCCCATCAGCATAACAAGGCTCCCAGTTCTCCATGGCCTGTCCTGCCTTTCTGGATTTTACACTTTTTTCAGATGGCCCTTTTGACCGGGGGGAAGTGAGACTTCATTGTAGTGCAGATTTCCTTTGCAAGCTTGCTTGGTTGGCCAAAAAGGGCGTATGCGTTTTTTCCTGAATATATTCAGGAAAAAACGCATACGCCCTTTTTGGCCAAGTGCATCATTGTGGACGTTCTGCCTCTTTTCCTATGCTTTCAATGCAATTCCAGTCTACCTCCTGAAATCGGTTTCCTGCAATTCTGCCCCGCTTTCAAGTCCTCTTGGCAGCCTTACTTCAGTATATTTTTGGACGATAGCTGTCATTTATAACTCTGCAGATTTGTGAATTACAGTGCCCCTGAGCTCCTTTCTTCAACTCGCTTTCTTTTGAGCTGGCCGCAACACCGCAGGATGGCTTCAGGCCCTAATCTGGTTCCGGCACAGCACGCTGAGCCTTTGGTTATTTCCTCTTCCTGGTGGGAAATGAGAGTTAAATTTGCCCGTCCAGACACCTCCAGCTAGTGTCTCATTGATTCTCGCTATTCCTGTTCATCTTCCACAGAAATTGCAAACTGGGCCAAACAGGAGGTTAAAGGCACTGACTCTCCAAATGGGGAGAGTGTTAGTAAAGCGTCTGGAATGTTGCACCCGAGTACCAGGGTACGAAAACTGAGACATATTTGAACACGTCTCCCGTTCACATGGTTGATCATACTCTGGGTTCCACATGCATGTTTTAGCTGAAGGAAGAATACCTTAAACCTGGATAGTTGAGACCCGTGGAATGGGTACCATGCAATATGACTTCAAAGGGTCTTCATTTGCTCACCGAACCTCTCCAATCCTATCACTGCTGCGTTTATGCCCCTGTACACATGCTTGATTCTCTTTCGGAGACATAGCAATCCATAGGTTTTAAGATACTTACTAGTCAGGTACATTCTTAGGCGTTTAATATGGGGTGTTGAGTCCATTTCGTTGAGCAAGGAGTAGCTCTTGTCTATTCCATATTTGGCTTAAGGAACTTTATCTGTGCCCATTTCAATCTCTGGTTTTTTGCAGCACCCCAACTCACCTTTCCCCTTAAGCAAGCATAAGTTGGTTTTCTCAATTTGAGACCCTGTTCTGTTCTGTAATTCAGTTCCTGTGTAGCCAAGTTTACATTCCGTGTATTAGTGATATCTTATGATGTTTCTTTTTCTGTGTGACTTATTTCAGTTAGAATCATCGTACCTGAATCCACTCATTATGCTGCTACGGGCCTGATGACATAGATTTCATTGCTGAGTGATATTGCTTTGTAAGTAAATACCACAACTTCTTTATCCATTTTTCACTTTCTGCGATGTTGAACTTGTACTGTAAACGAGGTTCTTGTAAACAGAGGCGTCCCAAACTTTGGGGTGGCTGTGTCTTTTTGATTTTAATTTCCCTAAGCTATAGGACCATAAGTGGAAGTGCCCTAGGCTCTGTTGCTTTGTTTTTTAGATGTTTCAGGAAACACCATACACTTCTCCCGAGTGTCTGTTGGCAATTTACATCCCGCCCATCAGCATAACAAGGCTTCCAGTTCTCCATGGCCTGTCCTGCCTTTCTGGATTTTACACATTTTTCAGATGGCCCTTTTGACCGGGGGGAAGTGAGACTTCATTGTAGTGCGGACTTCCTTTGCAAGCTTGCTTGGTTGGCCAAAAAGGGCGTATGCGTTTTTTCCTGAATATATTCAGGAAAAAACGCATACGCCCTTTTTGGCCAAGTGCATCATTGTGGACGTTCTGCCTCTTTTCCTATGCTTTCAATGCAATTCCAGTCTACCTCCTGAAATCGGTTTCCTGCAATTCTGCCCCGCTTTCAAGTCCTCTTGGCAGCCTTACTTCAGTATATTTTTGGACGATAGCTGTCATTTATAACTCTGCAGGTTTGTGAATTACAGTGCCCCTGAGCTCCTTTCTTCAACTCGTTTTCTTTTGAGCTGGCCGCAACACCGCAGGATGGCTTCAGGCCCTAATCTGGTTCCGGCACGGCACGCTGAGCCTTTGGTTATTTCCTCTTCCTTGTGGGAAATGAGAGTTAAATTTGCCCGTTCAGACACCTCCAGCTAGTCTCTCATTGGTTCTCCCTATTCCTGTTCATCTTCCGCAGAAATTGCAAACTGGGCCAAACAGGAGGTTAAAGGCGCAGACTCTCCAAGTGGGGAGAGTGTTAGTAAAGCGTCTGGAATGTTGCACCCGAGTACCAGGGGAGGAAAACTGAGACATTTGAACACGTCTCCCGTTCACACCGTTGATCATACTCTGGGTTCCACATGCATGTTTTAGCTGAAGGAAGAATACCTTAAACCTGGAGAGTTGAGACCCGTGGAATGGGTATCATGCAATATGACTTCAAAGGGTCTTCATTTGCTCACCGAACCTCTCCAATCCTATCACTGCTGCGTTTATGCCCCTGTACACACGCTTGATTCTCTTTTGGAGACTTAGCAATCCATAGGTTTTAAGATACTTACTAGTCAGGTACATTCTTAGGCGTTTAATATGGGGTGTTGAGTCCATTTCGTTGAGCAAGGAGTAGCTCTTGTCTATTCCATATTTGGCTTAAGGAACTTTATCTGTGCTCATTTCAATCTCTGGTTTTATGCAGCACCCCAACTCACCTTTCCCCTTAAGCAAGCATAAGTTGGTTTTCTAAATTTGAGACCCTGTTCTGTTTTGGAATTCAGTTCCTGTGTAGCCAAGTTTACATTCCGTGTATTAGTGATATCTTATGATGTTTCTTTTTCTGTGTGACTTATTTCAGTTAGAATCATCGTACCTGAATCCACTCATTATGCTGCTACGGGCCTGATGACATAGATTTCATTGCTGAGTGATACTGCATTGTACGTAAGTACCACAAGTTCTTTATCCATTTTTCACTTTCTGTGATGTTGAACTTGTACGGTAAACGAGCTTCTTGTAAACAGAGGCGTCCCAAACTTTGGGGTGGCTGTGTCTTTTTGATTTTAATTTCCCTAAGCTATAGGACCATAAGTGGAAGTGCCCTAGGCTCTGTTGCTTTGTTTTTTAGATGTTTCAGGAAACACCATACACTTCTCCCGAGTGTCTGTTGGCAATTTACATCCCGCCCATCAGCATAACAAGGCTCCCAGTTCTCCATGGCCTGTCCTGCCTTTCTGGATTTCACACTTTTTTCAGATGGCCCTTTTGACCGGGGGGAAGTGAGACTTCATTGTAGTGCAGATTTCCTTTGCAAGCTTGCTTGGTTGGCCAAAAAGGGCGTATGCGTTTTTTCCTGAATATATTCAGGAAAGAACGCATACGCCCTTTTTGGCCAAGTGCATCATTGTGGACGTTCTGCCTCTTTTCCTATGCTTTCAATGCAATTCCAGTCTACCTCCTGAAATCGGTTTCCTGCAATTCTGCCCCGCTTTCAAGTCCTCTTGGCAGCCTTACTTCAGTATATTTTGGACGATAACTGTCATTTATAACTCTGCAGGTTTGTGAATTACAGTGCCCCTGAGCTCCTTTCTTCAACTCGCTTTCTTTTGAGCTGGCCGCAACATCACAGGATGGCTTTAGGCCCTAATCTGGTTCCGGCACGGCACGCTGAGCTTTTGGTTATTTCCTCTTCCTGGTGGGAAATGAGAGTTAAATTTGCCCGTCCAGACACCTCCAGCTAGTCTCTCATTGGTTCTCGCTATTCCTGTTCATCTTCCGCAGAAATTGCAAACTGGGCCAAACAGGAGGTTAAAGGCGCTGACTCTCCAAGTGGGGAGAGTGTTAGTAAAGCGTCTGGAATGTTGCACCCGAGTACCAGGGGAGGAAAACTGAGACATATTTGAACACGTCTCCCGTTCACACAGTGGATCATACTCTGTGTTCCACATGCATGTTTTAGCTGAAGGAAGAATACCTTAAACCTGGAGAGTTGAGACCCGTGGAATGGGTACCATGCAATATGACTTCAAAGGGGCTTCATTTGCTCACCGAACCTCTCCAATCCTATCACTGCTGCGTTTATGCCCCTGTACACATGCTTGATTCTCTTTCAGAGACATAGCAATCCATAGGTTTTAAGATACTTACTAGTCAGGTACATTCTTAGGCGTTTAATATGGGGTGTTGAGTCCATTTCGTTGAGCAAGGAGTAGCTCTTGTCTATTCCATATTTGGCTTAAGGAACTTTATCTGTGCTCATTTCAATCTCTGGTTTTATGCAGCACCCCAACTCACCTTTCCCCTTAAGCAAGCATAAGTTGGTTTTCTAAATTTGAGACACTGTTCTGTTTTGGAATTCAGTTCCTGTGTAGCCAAGTTTACATTCCGTGTATTAGTGATATCTTATGATGTTTCTTTTTCTGTGTGACTTATTTCAGTTAGAATCATCGTACCTGAATCCACTCATTATGCTGCTACGGGCCTGATGACATAGATTTCATTGCTGAGTGATACTGCATTGTACGTAAGTACCACAAGTTCTTTATCCATTTTTCACTTTCTGTGATGTTGAACTTGTACGGTAAACGAATTTCTTGTAAACAGAGGCGTCCCAAACTTTGGGGTGGCTGTGTCTTTTTGATTTTAATTTCCCTAAGCTATAGGACCATAAGTGGAAGTGCCCTAGGCTCTGTTGCTTTGTTTTTTAGATGTTTCAGGAAACACCATACACTTCTCCCGAGTGTCTGTTGGCAATTTACATCCCGCCCATCAGCATAACAAGGCTCCCAGTTCTCCATGGCCTGTCCTGCCTTTCTGGATTTTACACTTTTTTCAGATGGCCCTTTTGACCGGGGGGAAGTGAGACTTCATTGTAGTGCAGATTTCCTTTGCAAGCTTGCTTGGTTGGCCAAAAAGGGCGTATGCGTTTTTTCCTGAATATATTCAGGAAAAAACACATACGCCCTTTTTGGCCAAGTGCATCATTGTGGACGTTCTGCCTCTTTTCCTATGCTTTCAATGCAATTCCAGTCTACCTCCTGAAATCGGTTTCCTGCAATTCTGCCCCGCTTTCAAGTCCTCTTGGCAGCCTTACTTCAGTATATTTTTGTACGATAGCTCTCATTTATAACTCTGCAGGTTTGTGAATTACAGTGCCCCTGAGCTCCTTTCTTCAACTCGCTTTCTTGTGAGCTGGCCGCAACACCGCAAGATGGCTTCAGGCCCTAATCTGGTTCCGGCACGGCACGCTGAGCCTTTGGTTAATTCCTCTTCCTGGTGGGAAATGAGAGTTAAATTTGCTCGTCTAGACACCTCCAGCTAGTCTCTCATTGGTTCTCGCTATTCCTGTTCATCTTCCGCAGAAATTGCAAACTGGGCCAAACAGGAGTGTAAAGGGACTGACTCTCCAAGTCGGGAGAGTGTTAGTAAAGCGTCTGGAATGTTGCACCCGAGTACCTGGGTACGAAAACTGACACATATTTGAACACGTCTCCCGATCACATGGTTGATCATACTCTGGGTTCCACATGCATGTTTTAGCTGAAGGAAGAATACCTTAAACCTGGGTAGTTGAAACCCGTGGAATGGGTACCATGCAATATGACTTCAAAGGGTCTTCATTTGCTCACCGAACCTCTCCAATCCTATCACTGCTGTGTTTATGCCCCTGTACACATGCTTGATTCTCTTTCAGAGACATAGCAATCCATAGGTTTTAAGATGCTTACTAGTCAGGTACATTCTTAGGCGTTTAATATGGGGTGTTGAGTCCATTTCGTTGAGCAAGGAGTAGCTCTTGTCTATTCCATATTTGGCTTAAGGAACTTTATCTGTGCTCATTTCAATCTCTGGTTTTATGCAGCACCCCAACTCACCTTTCCCCTTAAGCAAGCATAAGTTGGTTTTCTAAATTTGAGACCCTGTTCTGTTTTGGAATTCAGTTCCTGTGTAGCCAAGTTTACATTCCGTGTATTAGTGATATCTTATGATGTTTCTTTTTCTGTGTGACTTATTTCAGTTAGAATCATCGTACCTGAATCCACTCATTATGCTGCTACGGGCCTGATGACATAGATTTCATTGCTGAGTGATACTGCATTGTACGTAAGTACCACAAGTTCTTTATCCATTTTTCACTTTCTGTGATGTTGAACTTGTACGGTAAACGAGGTTCTTGTAAACAGAGGCGTCCCAAACTTTGGCGTGGCTGTGTCTTTTTGATTTTAATTTCCCTAAGCTATAGGACCATAAGTGGAAGTGCCCTAGGCTCTGTTGCTTTGTTTTTTAGATGTTTCAGGAAACACCATACACTTCTCCGGAGTGTCTGTTGGCAATTTACATCCCGCCCATCAGCATAACAAGGCTCCCAGTTCTCCATGGCCTGTCCTGCCTTTCTGGATTTTACACTTTTTTCAGATGGCCCTTTTACTGTGGGGAAGTGAGACTTCATTGTAGTGCAGATTTCCTTTGCAAGCTTGCTTGGTTGGCCAAAAAGGGCGTATGCGTTTTTTCCTGAATATATTCAGGAAAAAACGCATACGCCCTTTTTGGCCAAGTGCATCATTGTGGACTTTCTGCCTCATTTCCTATGTTTTCAATGCAATTCCAGTCTACCTCCTGAAATCGGTTTCCTGCAATTCTGCCCCGCTTTCAAGTCCTCTTGGCAGCCTTACTTCAGTATATTTTTGGACGATAGCTGTCATTTATAACTCTGCAGGTTTGTGAATTACAGTGCCCCTGAGCTCCATTCTTCAACTCGCTTTCTTTTGAGCTGGCCGCAACATCACAGGATGGCTTCAGGCCCTAATCTGGTTCCGGCACGGCACGCTGAGCCTTTGGTTATTTCCTCTTCCTGGTGGGAAATGAGAGTTAAATTTGCCCGTCCAGACACCTCCAGCTAGTCTCTCATTGGTTCTCCCTATTCCTGTTCATCTTCCGCAGAAATTGCAAACTGGGCCAAACAGGAGGTTAAAGGCGCTGACTCTCCAAGTGGGGAGAGTGTTAGTAAAGCGTCTGGAATGTTGCACCCGAGTACCAGGGGAGGAAAACTGAGACATATTTGAACACGTCTCCCGTTCACATGGTTGATCATACTCTGGGTTCCACATGCATGTTTTAGCTGAAGGAAGAATACCTTAAACCTGGAGAGTTGAGACCCGTGGAATGGGTATCATGCAATATGACTTCAAAGGGTCTTCATTTGCTCACCGAACCTCTCCAATCCTATCACTGCTGCGTTTATGCCCCTGTACACACGCTTGATTCTCTTTTGGAGACATAGCAATCCATAGGTTTTAAGATACTTACTAGTCAGGTACATTCTTAGGCGTTTAATATGGGGTGTTGAGTCCATTTCGTTGAGCAAGGAGTAGCTCTTGTCTATACCATATTTGGCTTAAGGAACTTTATCTGTGCTCATTTCAATCTCTGGTTTTATGCAGCACCCCAACTCACCTTTCCCCTTAAGCAAGCATAAGTTGGTTTTCTAAATTTGAGACCCTGTTCTGTTTTGGAATTCAGTTCCTGTGTAGCCAAGTTTACATTCCGTGTATTAGTGATATCTTATGATGTTTCTTTTTCTGTGTGACTTATTTCAGTTAGAATCATCGTACCTGAATCCACTCATTATGCTGCTACGGGCCTGATGACATAGATTTCATTGCTGAGTGATACTGCATTGTACGTAAGTACCACAAGTTCTTTATCCATTTTTCACTTTCTGTGATGTTGAACTTGTACAGTAAACGAGGATATGGTAAACAGAGGCGTCCCAAACTTTGGGGTGGCTGTGTCTTTTTGATTTTAATTTCCCTAAGCTATAGGACCATAAGTGGAAGTGCCCTAGGCTCTGTTGCTTTGTTTTTTAGATGTTTCAGGAAACACCATACACTTCTCCCGAGTGTCTGTTGGCAATTTTCATCCCGCCCATCAGCATAACAAGGCTCCCAGTTCTCCATGGCCTGTCCTGCCTTTCTGGATTTTACACTTTTTTCAGATGGCCCTTTTGACCGGGGGGAAGTGAGACTTCATTGTAGTGCAGATTTCCTTTGCAAGCTTGCTTGGTTGGCCAAAAAGGGCGTATGCGTTTTTTCCTGAATATATTCAGGAAAAAACGCATACGCCCTTTTTGGCCAAGTGCATCATTGTGGACGTTCTGCCTCTTTTCCTATGCTTTCAATGCAATTCCAGTCTACCTCCTGAAATTGGTTTCCTGCAATTCTGCCCCGCTTTCAAGTCCTCTTGGCAGCCTTACTTCAGTATATTTTTGGACGATAGCTGTCATTTATAACTCTGCAGATTTGTGAATTACAGTGCCCCTGAGCTCCTTTCTTCAACTCGCTTTCTTGTGAGCTGGCCGCAACACCGCAAGATGGCTTCAGGCCCTAATCTGGTTCCGGCACGGCACGCTGAGCCTTTGGTTAATTCCTCTTCCTGGTGGGAAATGAGAGTTAAATTTGCCCGTCCAGACACCTCCAGCTAGTCTCTCATTGGTTCTCCCTATTCCTGTTCATCTTCCGCAGAAATTGCAAACTGGGCCAAACAGGAGGTTAAAGGCGCAGACTCTCCAAGTGGGGAGAGTGTTAGTAAAGCGTCTGGAATGTTGCACCCGAGTACCAGGGGAGGAAAACTGAGACATTTGAACACGTCTCCCGTTCACACCGTTGATCATACTCTGGGTTCCACATGCATGTTTTAGCTGAAGGAAGAATACCTTAAACCTGGAGAGTTGAGACCCGTGGAATGGGTATCATGCAATATGACTTCAAAGGGTCTTCATTTGCTCACCGAACCTCTCCAATCCTATCACTGCTGCGTTTATGCCCCTGTACACACGCTTGATTCTCTTTTGGAGACTTAGCAATCCATAGGTTTTAAGATACTTACTAGTCAGGTACATTCTTAGGCGTTTAATATGGGGTGTTGAGTCCATTTCGTTGAGCAAGGAGTAGCTCTTGTCTATTCCATATTTGGCTTAAGGAACTTTATCTGTGCTCATTTCAATCTCTGGTTTTATGCAGCACCCCAACTCACCTTTCCCCTTAAGCAAGCATAAGTTGGTTTTCTAAATTTGAGACCCTGTTCTGTTTTGGAATTCAGTTCCTGTGTAGCCAAGTTTACATTCCGTGTATTAGTGATATCTTATGATGTTTCTTTTTCTGTGTGACTTATTTCAGTTAGAATCATCGTACCTGAATCCACTCATTATGTTGCTACGGGCCTGATGACATAGATTTCATTGCTGAGTGATACTGCCTTGTACGTAAGTACCACAAGTTCTTTATCCATTTTTCACTTTCTGTGATGTTGAACTTGTACGGTAAACGAGCTTCTTGTAAACAGAGGCGTCCCAAACTTTGGGGTGGCTGTGTCTTTTTGATTTTAATTTCCCTAAGCTATAGGACCATAAGTGGAAGTGCCCTAGGCTCTGTTGCTTTGTTTTTTAGATGTTTCAGGAAACACCATACACTTCTCCCGAGTGTCTGTTGGCAATTTACATCCCGCCCATCAGCATAACAAGGCTCCCAGTTCTCCATGGCCTGTCCTGCCTTTCTGGATTTCACACTTTTTTCAGATGGCCCTTTTGACCGGGGGGAAGTGAGACTTCATTGTAGTGCAGATTTCCTTTGCAAGCTTGCTTGGTTGGCCAAAAAGGGCGTATGCGTTTTTTCCTGAATATATTCAGGAAAGAACGCATACGCCCTTTTTGGCCAAGTGCATCATTGTGGACGTTCTGCCTCTTTTCCTATGCTTTCAATGCAATTCCAGTCTACCTCCTGAAATCGGTTTCCTGCAATTCTGCCCCGCTTTCAAGTCCTCTTGGCAGCCTTACTTCAGTATATTTTGGACGATAACTGTCATTTATAACTCTGCAGGTTTGTGAATTACAGTGCCCCTGAGCTCCTTTCTTCAACTCGCTTTCTTTTGAGCTGGCCGCAACATCACAGGATGGCTTTAGGCCCTAATCTGGTTCCGGCACGGCACGCTGAGCTTTTGGTTATTTCCTCTTCCTGGTGGGAAATGAGAGTTAAATTTGCCCGTCCAGACACCTCCAGCTAGTCTCTCATTGGTTCTCGCTATTCCTGTTCATCTTCCGCAGAAATTGCAAACTGGGCCAAACAGGAGGTTAAAGGCGCTGACTCTCCAAGTGGGGAGAGTGTTAGTAAAGCGTCTGGAATGTTGCACCCGAGTACCAGGGGAGGAAAACTGAGACATATTTGAACACGTCTCCCGTTCACACAGTGGATCATACTCTGTGTTCCACATGCATGTTTTAGCTGAAGGAAGAATACCTTAAACCTGGAGAGTTGAGACCCGTGGAATGGGTACCATGCAATATGACTTCAAAGGGGCTTCATTTGCTCACCGAACCTCTCCAATCCTATCACTGCTGCGTTTATGCCCCTGTACACATGCTTGATTCTCTTTCAGAGACATAGCAATCCATAGGTTTTAAGATACTTACTAGTCAGGTACATTCTTAGGCGTTTAATATGGGGTGTTGAGTCCATTTCGTTGAGCAAGGAGTAGCTCTTGTCTATTCCATATTTGGCTTAAGGAACTTTATCTGTGCTCATTTCAATCTCTGGTTTTATGCAGCACCCCAACTCACCTTTCCCCTTAAGCAAGCATAAGTTGGTTTTCTAAATTTGAGACACTGTTCTGTTTTGGAATTCAGTTCCTGTGTAGCCAAGTTTACATTCCGTGTATTAGTGATATCTTATGATGTTTCTTTTTCTGTGTGACTTATTTCAGTTAGAATCATCGTACCTGAATCCACTCATTATGCTGCTACGGGCCTGATGACATAGATTTCATTGCTGAGTGATACTGCATTGTACGTAAGTACCACAAGTTCTTTATCCATTTTTCACTTTCTGTGATGTTGAACTTGTACGGTAAACGAATTTCTTGTAAACAGAGGCGTCCCAAACTTTGGGGTGGCTGTGTCTTTTTGATTTTAATTTCCCTAAGCTATAGGACCATAAGTGGAAGTGCCCTAGGCTCTGTTGCTTTGTTTTTTAGATGTTTCAGGAAACACCATACACTTCTCCCGAGTGTCTGTTGGCAATTTACATCCCGCCCATCAGCATAACAAGGCTCCCAGTTCTCCATGGCCTGTCCTGCCTTTCTGGATTTTACACTTTTTTCAGATGGCCCTTTTGACCGGGGGGAAGTGAGACTTCATTGTAGTGCAGATTTCCTTTGCAAGCTTGCTTGGTTGGCCAAAAAGGGCGTATGCGTTTTTTCCTGAATATATTCAGGAAAAAACACATACGCCCTTTTTGGCCAAGTGCATCATTGTGGACGTTCTGCCTCTTTTCCTATGCTTTCAATGCAATTCCAGTCTACCTCCTGAAATCGGTTTCCTGCAATTCTGCCCCGCTTTCAAGTCCTCTTGGCAGCCTTACTTCAGTATATTTTTGTACGATAGCTCTCATTTATAACTCTGCAGGTTTGTGAATTACAGTGCCCCTGAGCTCCTTTCTTCAACTCGCTTTCTTGTGAGCTGGCCGCAACACCGCAAGATGGCTTCAGGCCCTAATCTGGTTCCGGCACGGCACGCTGAGCCTTTGGTTAATTCCTCTTCCTGGTGGGAAATGAGAGTTAAATTTGCTCGTCTAGACACCTCCAGCTAGTCTCTCATTGGTTCTCGCTATTCCTGTTCATCTTCCGCAGAAATTGCAAACTGGGCCAAACAGGAGTGTAAAGGGACTGACTCTCCAAGTCGGGAGAGTGTTAGTAAAGCGTCTGGAATGTTGCACCCGAGTACCTGGGTACGAAAACTGACACATATTTGAACACGTCTCCCGATCACATGGTTGATCATACTCTGGGTTCCACATGCATGTTTTAGCTGAAGGAAGAATACCTTAAACCTGGGTAGTTGAAACCCGTGGAATGGGTACCATGCAATATGACTTCAAAGGGTCTTCATTTGCTCACCGAACCTCTCCAATCCTATCACTGCTGTGTTTATGCCCCTGTACACATGCTTGATTCTCTTTCAGAGACATAGCAATCCATAGGTTTTAAGATGCTTACTAGTCAGGTACATTCTTAGGCGTTTAATATGGGGTGTTGAGTCCATTTCGTTGAGCAAGGAGTAGCTCTTGTCTATTCCATATTTGGCTTAAGGAACTTTATCTGTGCTCATTTCAATCTCTGGTTTTATGCAGCACCCCAACTCACCTTTCCCCTTAAGCAAGCATAAGTTGGTTTTCTAAATTTGAGACCCTGTTCTGTTTTGGAATTCAGTTCCTGTGTAGCCAAGTTTACATTCCGTGTATTAGTGATATCTTATGATGTTTCTTTTTCTGTGTGACTTATTTCAGTTAGAATCATCGTACCTGAATCCACTCATTATGCTGCTACGGGCCTGATGACATAGATTTCATTGCTGAGTGATACTGCATTGTACGTAAGTACCACAAGTTCTTTATCCATTTTTCACTTTCTGTGATGTTGAACTTGTACGGTAAACGAGGTTCTTGTAAACAGAGGCGTCCCAAACTTTGGCGTGGCTGTGTCTTTTTGATTTTAATTTCCCTAAGCTATAGGACCATAAGTGGAAGTGCCCTAGGCTCTGTTGCTTTGTTTTTTAGATGTTTCAGGAAACACCATACACTTCTCCGGAGTGTCTGTTGGCAATTTACATCCCGCCCATCAGCATAACAAGGCTCCCAGTTCTCCATGGCCTGTCCTGCCTTTCTGGATTTTACACTTTTTTCAGATGGCCCTTTTACTGTGGGGAAGTGAGACTTCATTGTAGTGCAGATTTCCTTTGCAAGCTTGCTTGGTTGGCCAAAAAGGGCGTATGCGTTTTTTCCTGAATATATTCAGGAAAAAACGCATACGCCCTTTTTGGCCAAGTGCATCATTGTGGACTTTCTGCCTCATTTCCTATGTTTTCAATGCAATTCCAGTCTACCTCCTGAAATCGGTTTCCTGCAATTCTGCCCCGCTTTCAAGTCCTCTTGGCAGCCTTACTTCAGTATATTTTTGGACGATAGCTGTCATTTATAACTCTGCAGGTTTGTGAATTACAGTGCCCCTGAGCTCCATTCTTCAACTCGCTTTCTTTTGAGCTGGCCGCAACATCACAGGATGGCTTCAGGCCCTAATCTGGTTCCGGCACGGCACGCTGAGCCTTTGGTTATTTCCTCTTCCTGGTGGGAAATGAGAGTTAAATTTGCCCGTCCAGACACCTCCAGCTAGTCTCTCATTGGTTCTCCCTATTCCTGTTCATCTTCCGCAGAAATTGCAAACTGGGCCAAACAGGAGGTTAAAGGCGCTGACTCTCCAAGTGGGGAGAGTGTTATTAAAGCGTCTGGAATGTTGCACCCGAGTACCAGGGGAGGAAAACTGAGACATATTTGAACACGTCTCCCGTTCACATGGTTGATCATACTCTGGGTTCCACATGCATGTTTTAGCTGAAGGAAGAATACCTTAAACCTGGAGAGTTGAGACCCGTGGAATGGGTATCATGCAATATGACTTCAAAGGGTCTTCATTTGCTCACCGAACCTCTCCAATCCTATCACTGCTGTGTTTATGCCCCTGTACACATGCTTGATTCTCTTTCAGAGACATAGCAATCCATAGGTTTTAAGATGCTTACTAGTCAGGTACATTCTTAGGCGTTTAATATGGGGTGTTGAGTCCATTTCGTTGAGCAAGGAGTAGCTCTTGTCTATTCCATATTTGGCTTAAGGAACTTTATCTGTGCTCATTTCAATCTCTGGTTTTATGCAGCACCCCAACTCACCTTTCCCCTTAAGCAAGCATAAGTTGGTTTTCTAAATTTGAGACCCTGTTCTGTTTTGGAATTCAGTTCCTGTGTAGCCAAGTTTACATTCCGTGTATTAGTGATATCTTATGATGTTTCTTTTTCTGTGTGACTTATTTCAGTTAGAATCATCGTACCTGAATCCACTCATTATGCTGCTACGGGCCTGATGACATAGATTTCATTGCTGAGTGATACTGCATTGTACGTAAGTACCACAAGTTCTTTATCCATTTTTCACTTTCTGTGATGTTGAACTTGTACAGTAAACGAGGATATGGTAAACAGAGGCGTCCCAAACTTTGGGGTGGCTGTGTCTTTTTGATTTTAATTTCCCTAAGCTATAGGACCATAAGTGGAAGTGCCCTAGGCTCTGTTGCTTTGTTTTTTAGATGTTTCAGGAAACACCATACACTTCTCCCGAGTGTCTGTTGGCAATTTTCATCCCGCCCATCAGCATAACAAGGCTCCCAGTTCTCCATGGCCTGTCCTGCCTTTCTGGATTTTACACTTTTTTCAGATGGCCCTTTTGACCGGGGGGAAGTGAGACTTCATTGTAGTGCAGATTTCCTTTGCAAGCTTGCTTGGTTGGCCAAAAAGGGCGTATGCGTTTTTTCCTGAATATATTCAGGAAAAAACGCATACGCCCTTTTTGGCCAAGTGCATCATTGTGGACGTTCTGCCTCTTTTCCTATGCTTTCAATGCAATTCCAGTCTACCTCCTGAAATTGGTTTCCTGCAATTCTGCCCCGCTTTCAAGTCCTCTTGGCAGCCTTACTTCAGTATATTTTTGGACGATAGCTGTCATTTATAACTCTGCAGATTTGTGAATTACAGTGCCCCTGAGCTCCTTTCTTCAACTCGCTTTCTTGTGAGCTGGCCGCAACACCGCAAGATGGCTTCAGGCCCTAATCTGGTTCCGGCACGGCACGCTGAGCCTTTGGTTAATTCCTCTTCCTGGTGGGAAATGAGAGTTAAATTTGCCCGTCCAGACACCTCCAGCTAGTCTCTCATTGGTTCTCCCTATTCCTGTTCATCTTCCGCAGAAATTGCAAACTGGGCCAAACAGGAGGTTAAAGGCGCAGACTCTCCAAGTGGGGAGAGTGTTAGTAAAGCGTCTGGAATGTTGCACCCGAGTACCAGGGGAGGAAAACTGAGACATTTGAACACGTCTCCCGTTCACACCGTTGATCATACTCTGGGTTCCACATGCATGTTTTAGCTGAAGGAAGAATACCTTAAACCTGGAGAGTTGAGACCCGTGGAATGGGTATCATGCAATATGACTTCAAAGGGTCTTCATTTGCTCACCGAACCTCTCCAATCCTATCACTGCTGCGTTTATGCCCCTGTACACACGCTTGATTCTCTTTTGGAGACTTAGCAATCCATAGGTTTTAAGATACTTACTAGTCAGGTACATTCTTAGGCGTTTAATATGGGGTGTTGAGTCCATTTCGTTGAGCAAGGAGTAGCTCTTGTCTATTCCATATTTGGCTTAAGGAACTTTATCTGTGCTCATTTCAATCTCTGGTTTTATGCAGCACCCCAACTCACCTTTCCCCTTAAGCAAGCATAAGTTGGTTTTCTAAATTTGAGACCCTGTTCTGTTTTGGAATTCAGTTCCTGTGTAGCCAAGTTTACATTCCGTGTATTAGTGATATCTTATGATGTTTCTTTTTCTGTGTGACTTATTTCAGTTAGAATCATCGTACCTGAATCCACTCATTATGTTGCTACGGGCCTGATGACATAGATTTCATTGCTGAGTGATACTGCCTTGTACGTAAGTACCACAAGTTCTTTATCCATTTTTCACTTTCTGTGATGTTGAACTTGTACGGTAAACGAGCTTCTTGTAAACAGAGGCGTCCCAAACTTTGGGGTGGCTGTGTCTTTTTGATTTTAATTTCCCTAAGCTATAGGACCATAAGTGGAAGTGCCCTAGGCTCTGTTGCTTTGTTTTTTAGATGTTTCAGGAAACACCATACACTTCTCCCGAGTGTCTGTTGGCAATTTACATCCCGCCCATCAGCATAACAAGGCTCCCAGTTCTCCATGGCCTGTCCTGCCTTTCTGGATTTCACACTTTTTTCAGATGGCCCTTTTGACCGGGGGGAAGTGAGACTTCATTGTAGTGCAGATTTCCTTTGCAAGCTTGCTTGGTTGGCCAAAAAGGGCGTATGCGTTTTTTCCTGAATATATTCAGGAAAGAACGCATACGCCCTTTTTGGCCAAGTGCATCATTGTGGACGTTCTGCCTCTTTTCCTATGCTTTCAATGCAATTCCAGTCTACCTCCTGAAATCGGTTTCCTGCAATTCTGCCCCGCTTTCAAGTCCTCTTGGCAGCCTTACTTCAGTATATTTTGGACGATAACTGTCATTTATAACTCTGCAGGTTTGTGAATTACAGTGCCCCTGAGCTCCTTTCTTCAACTCGCTTTCTTTTGAGCTGGCCGCAACATCACAGGATGGCTTTAGGCCCTAATCTGGTTCCGGCACGGCACGCTGAGCTTTTGGTTATTTCCTCTTCCTGGTGGGAAATGAGAGTTAAATTTGCCCGTCCAGACACCTCCAGCTAGTCTCTCATTGGTTCTCGCTATTCCTGTTCATCTTCCGCAGAAATTGCAAACTGGGCCAAACAGGAGGTTAAAGGCGCTGACTCTCCAAGTGGGGAGAGTGTTAGTAAAGCGTCTGGAATGTTGCACCCGAGTACCAGGGGAGGAAAACTGAGACATATTTGAACACGTCTCCCGTTCACACAGTGGATCATACTCTGTGTTCCACATGCATGTTTTAGCTGAAGGAAGAATACCTTAAACCTGGAGAGTTGAGACCCGTGGAATGGGTACCATGCAATATGACTTCAAAGGGGCTTCATTTGCTCACCGAACCTCTCCAATCCTATCACTGCTGCGTTTATGCCCCTGTACACATGCTTGATTCTCTTTCAGAGACATAGCAATCCATAGGTTTTAAGATACTTACTAGTCAGGTACATTCTTAGGCGTTTAATATGGGGTGTTGAGTCCATTTCGTTGAGCAAGGAGTAGCTCTTGTCTATTCCATATTTGGCTTAAGGAACTTTATCTGTGCTCATTTCAATCTCTGGTTTTATGCAGCACCCCAACTCACCTTTCCCCTTAAGCAAGCATAAGTTGGTTTTCTAAATTTGAGACACTGTTCTGTTTTGGAATTCAGTTCCTGTGTAGCCAAGTTTACATTCCGTGTATTAGTGATATCTTATGATGTTTCTTTTTCTGTGTGACTTATTTCAGTTAGAATCATCGTACCTGAATCCACTCATTATGCTGCTACGGGCCTGATGACATAGATTTCATTGCTGAGTGATACTGCATTGTACGTAAGTACCACAAGTTCTTTATCCATTTTTCACTTTCTGTGATGTTGAACTTGTACGGTAAACGAATTTCTTGTAAACAGAGGCGTCCCAAACTTTGGGGTGGCTGTGTCTTTTTGATTTTAATTTCCCTAAGCTATAGGACCATAAGTGGAAGTGCCCTAGGCTCTGTTGCTTTGTTTTTTAGATGTTTCAGGAAACACCATACACTTCTCCCGAGTGTCTGTTGGCAATTTACATCCCGCCCATCAGCATAACAAGGCTCCCAGTTCTCCATGGCCTGTCCTGCCTTTCTGGATTTTACACTTTTTTCAGATGGCCCTTTTGACCGGGGGGAAGTGAGACTTCATTGTAGTGCAGATTTCCTTTGCAAGCTTGCTTGGTTGGCCAAAAAGGGCGTATGCGTTTTTTCCTGAATATATTCAGGAAAAAACACATACGCCCTTTTTGGCCAAGTGCATCATTGTGGACGTTCTGCCTCTTTTCCTATGCTTTCAATGCAATTCCAGTCTACCTCCTGAAATCGGTTTCCTGCAATTCTGCCCCGCTTTCAAGTCCTCTTGGCAGCCTTACTTCAGTATATTTTTGTACGATAGCTCTCATTTATAACTGTGCAGGTTTGTGAATTACAGTGCCCCTGAGCTCCTTTCTTCAACTCGCTTTCTTGTGAGCTGGCCGCAACACCGCAAGATGGCTTCAGGCCCTAATCTGGTTCCGGCACGGCACGCTGAGCCTTTGGTTAATTCCTCTTCCTGGTGGGAAATGAGAGTTAAATTTGCTCGTCTAGACACCTCCAGCTAGTCTCTCATTGGTTCTCGCTATTCCTGTTCATCTTCCGCAGAAATTGCAAACTGGGCCAAACAGGAGTGTAAAGGGACTGACTCTCCAAGTCGGGAGAGTGTTAGTAAAGCGTCTGGAATGTTGCACCCGAGTACCTGGGTACGAAAACTGACACATATTTGAACACGTCTCCCGATCACATGGTTGATCATACTCTGGGTTCCACATGCATGTTTTAGCTGAAGGAAGAATACCTTAAACCTGGGTAGTTGAAACCCGTGGAATGGGTACCATGCAATATGACTTCAAAGGGTCTTCATTTGCTCACCGAACCTCTCCAATCCTATCACTGCTGTGTTTATGCCCCTGTACACATGCTTGATTCTCTTTCAGAGACATAGCAATCCATAGGTTTTAAGATGCTTACTAGTCAGGTACATTCTTAGGCGTTTAATATGGGGTGTTGAGTCCATTTCGTTGAGCAAGGAGTAGCTCTTGTCTATTCCATATTTGGCTTAAGGAACTTTATCTGTGCTCATTTCAATCTCTGGTTTTATGCAGCACCCCAACTCACCTTTCCCCTTAAGCAAGCATAAGTTGGTTTTCTAAATTTGAGACCCTGTTCTGTTTTGGAATTCAGTTCCTGTGTAGCCAAGTTTACATTCCGTGTATTAGTGATATCTTATGATGTTTCTTTTTCTGTGTGACTTATTTCAGTTAGAATCATCGTACCTGAATCCACTCATTATGCTGCTACGGGCCTGATGACATAGATTTCATTGCTGAGTGATACTGCATTGTACGTAAGTACCACAAGTTCTTTATCCATTTTTCACTTTCTGTGATGTTGAACTTGTACGGTAAACGAGGTTCTTGTAAACAGAGGCGTCCCAAACTTTGGCGTGGCTGTGTCTTTTTGATTTTAATTTCCCTAAGCTATAGGACCATAAGTGGAAGTGCCCTAGGCTCTGTTGCTTTGTTTTTCAGATGTTTCAGGAAACACCATACACTTCTCCTGAGTGTCTGTTGGCAATTTACATCCCGCCCATCAGCATAACAAGGCTTCCAGTTCTCCATGGCCTGTCCTGCCTTTCTGGATTTTACACTTTTTTCAGATGGCCCTTTTGACCGGGGGGAAGTGAGACTTCATTGTAGTGCAGATTTCCTTTGCAAGCTTGCTTGGTTGGCCAAAAAGGGCGTATGCGTTTTTTCCTGAATATATTCAGGAAAAAACGCATACGCCCTTTTTGGCCAAGTGCATCATTGTGGACGTTCTGCCTCTTTTCCTATGCTTTCAATGCAATTCCAGTCTACCTCCTGAAATCGGTTTCCTGCAATTCTGCCCCTCTTTCAAGTCCTCTTGGCAGCCTTACTTCAGTATATTTTTGGACGATAGCTGTCATTTATAACTCTGCAGGTTTGTGAATTACAGTGCCCCTGAGCTCCTTTCTTCAACTCGCTTTCTTGTGAGCTGGCCGCAACACCGCAGGATGGCTTCAGGACGTAATCTGGTTCCGGCACGGCACGCTGAGCCTTTGGTTAATTCCTCTTCCTGGTGGGAAATGAGAGTTAAATTTGCCCGTTCAGACACGTCCAGCTTGTCTCTCATTGGTTCTCCCTATTCCTGTTCATCTTCCGCAGTAATTGCAAACTGGGCCAAACAGGAGGTTAAAGGCACTGACTCTCCAAGTTGGGAGAGTGTTAGTAAAGCGTCTGGAATGTTGCACCCGAGTACCAGGGTACGAAAACTGAGACATATTTGAACACGTCTCCCAATCACATGGTTGATCATACTTTAGGTTCCACATGCATGTTTTAGCTGAAGGAAGAATACCTTAAACCTGGGTAGTTGAAACCCGTGGAATGGGTACCATAAAATATGACTTCAAAGGGTCTTCATTTGCTCACCGAACCTCTCCAATCCTATCACTGCTGCGTTTATGCCCCTGTACACATGCTTGATTCTCTTTCGGAGACATAGCAATCCATAGGTTTTAAGATACTTACTAGTCAGGTACATTCTTAGGCGTTTAATATGCGGTGTTGAGTCCATTTCGTTGAGCAAGGAGTAGCTCTTGTCTATTCCATATTTGGCTTAAGGAACTTTATCTGTGCTCATTTCAATCTCTGGTTTTATGCAGCACCCCAACTCACCTTTCCCCTTAAGCAAGCATAAGTTGGTTTTCTAAATTTGAGACCCTGTTCTGTTCTGTAATTCAGTTCCTGTGTAGCCAAGTTTACATTCCGTGTATTACTGATATCTTATGATGTTTCTTTTTCTGTGTTACTTATTTCAGTTAGAATCATCATACCTGAATCCACTCATTGTGCTGCTAAGGGCCTGATGACATAGATTTCATTGCTGAGTGATATTGCTTTGTAAGTAAATACCACAACTTCTTTATCCATTTTTCAATTTCTGCGATGTTGAACTTGTACTGTAAACGAAGTTCTTGTAAACAGAGGTGTCCCAAACTTTGGGTTGGCTGTGTCTTTTTGATTTTAATTTCCCTAAGCTATAGGACCATAAGTGGAAGTGCCCTAGGCTCTGTTGCTTTGTTTTTTAGATGTTTCAGGAAACACCATACACTTCTCCCCAGTGTCTGTTGGCAATTTACATCCCACCCATCAGCATAACAAGGCTCCCAGTTCTCCATGGCCTGTCCTGCCTTTCTGGATTTTACACTTTTTTCAGATGGCCCTTTTGACCGGGGGGAAGTGAGACTTCATTGTAGTGTAGATTTCCTTTGCAAGCTTGCTTGGTTGGCCAAAAAGGGCGTATGCGTTTTTTCCTGAATATATTCAGGAAAAAACGCATACGCCCTTTTTGGCCAAGTGCATCATTGTGGACGTTCTGCCTCTTTTCCTATGCTTTCAATGCAATTCCAGTCTACCTCCTGAAATCGGTTTCCTGCAATTCTTCCCCGCTTTCAAGTCCTCTTGGCAGCCTTACTTCAGTATATTTTTGGACGATAGCTGTCATTTATAACTCTGCAGGTTTGTGAATTACAGTGCCCCTGAGCTCCTTTCTTCAACTCGCTTTCTTGTGAGCTGGCCGCAACACCGCCGGATGGCTTCAGGCCCTAATCTGGTTCCGGCACGGCACGCTGAGCCTTTGGTTAATTCCTCTTCCTGGTGGGAAATGAGAGTTAAATTTGCCTGTTCAGACACGTCCAGCTAGTCTCTCATTGGTTCTCGCTATTCCTGTTCATCTTCCGCAGAAATTGCAAACTGGGCCAAACAGGAGGTTAAAGGGACTGACTCTCCAAGTCGGGAGAGTGTTAGTAAAGCATCTGGAATGTTGCACCCGAGTACCAGGGTACGAAAACTGAGACATATTTGAACACGTCTCCCGTTCACATGGTTGATCATACTCAGGGTTCCACATGCATGTTTTAGCTGAAGGAAGAATACCTTAAACCTCGGTAGTTGAGACCCGTGGAATGGGTCCCATGCCATATGACTTCAAAGGGTCTTCATTTGCTCACCGAACCTCTCCAATCCTATCACTGCTGTGTTTATGCCCCTGTACACACGCTTGATTCTCTTTTGGAGACATAGCAATCCATAGGTTTTAAGATACTTACTAGTCAGGTACATTCTTAGGCGTTTAATATGGGGTGTTGAGTCCATTTCGTTGAGCAAGGAGTAGCTCTTGTCTATTCCATATGTGGCTTAAGGAACTTTATCTGTGCTCATTTCAATCTCTGGTTTTATGCAGCACCCCAACTCACCTTTCCCCTTAAGCAAGCATAAGTTGGTTTTCTAAATTTGAGACCCTGTGCTGTTCTGTAATTCAGTTCCTGTGTAGCCAAGTTTACATTCCGTGTATTACTGATATCTTATGATGTTTCTTTTTCTGTGTGACTTATTTCAGTTAGAATCATCGTACCTGAATCCACTCATTTTGCTGCTAAGGGCCTGATGACATAGATTTCATTGCTGAGTGATATTGCTTTGTAAGTAAATACCACAACTTCTTTATCCATTTTTCACTTTCTGCGATGTTGAACTTGTACTGTAAACGAGGTTCTTGTAAACAGAGCCGTTCCAAACTTTGGGGTGGCTGTGTCTTTTTGATTTTAATTTCCCTAAGCTATAGGACCATAAGTGGAAGTGCCCTAGGCTCTGTTGCTTTGTTTTTTAGATGTTTCAGGAAACACCATACACTTGTCCCGAGTGTCTGTTGGCAATTTACATCCCGCCCATCAGCATAACAAGGCTCCCAGTTCTCCATGGCCTGTCCTGCCTTTCTGGATTTTACACTTTTTTCAGATGGCCCTTTTGACCGGGGGGAAGTGAGACTTCATTGTAGTGCAGATTTCCTTTGCAAGCTTGCTTGGTTGGCCAAAAAGGGCGTATGCGTTTTTTCCTGAATATATTCAGGAAAAAACGCATACGCCCTTTTTGGCCAAGTGCATCATTGTGGACGTTCTGCCTCTTTTCCTATGCTTTCAATGCAATTCCAGTCTACCTCCTGAAATCGGTTTCCTGCAATTCTGCCCCGCTTTCAAGTCCTCTTGGCAGCCTTACTTCAGTATATTTTTGGACGATAGCTGTCATTTATAACTCTGCAGGTTTGTGAATTACAGTGCCCCTGAGCTCCTTTCTTCAACTCGCTTTCTTGTGAGCTGGCCGCAACACCGCAGGATGGCTTCAGGCCCTAATCTGGTTCTGGCACGGCACGCTGAGCCTTTGGTTATTTCCTCTTCCTGGTGGGAAATGAGAGTTAAATTTGCCTGTCCAGACACCTCCAGCTAGTCTCTCATTGGTTCTCCCTATTCCTGTTCATCTTCCGCAGAAATTGCAAACTGGGCCAAACAGGAGGTTAAAGGCGCTGACTGTCCAACTGGGGAGAGTGTTAGTAAAGCGTCTGGAATATTGCACCCGAGTATCAGAGGAGGAAAACTGAGACATATTTGAACACATCTCCCGTTCACACGGTTGATCATACTCTGGGTTCCACATGCATATTTTAGCTGAAGGAAGAATACCTTAAACCTGGGTAGTTGAAACCCGTGGAATGGGTACCATGCAATATGACTTCAAAGGGTCTTCATTTGCTCACCGAACCTCTCCAATCCTATCACTGCTGCGTTTATGCCCCTGTACACACGCTTGATTCTCTTTTGGAGACATAGCAATCCATAGGTTTTAAGATATTTACTAGTCAGGTACTTTCTTAGGCGTTTAATATGGGGTGTTGAGTCCATTTCGTTGAGCAAGGAGTAGCTCTTGTCTATTCCATATTTGGCTTAAGGAACTTTATCTGTGCTCATTTCAATCTCTGGTTTTATGCAGCACCCCAACTCACCTTTCCCCATAAGCAAGCATAAGTTGGTTTTCTAAATTTGAGACCCTGTTCTGTTTTGGAATTCAGTTCCTGTGTAGCCAAGTTTACATTCCGTGTATTAGTGATATCTTATGATGTTTCTTTTTCTGTGTGACTTATTTCAGTTAGAATCATCGTACCTGAATCCACTCATTATGCTGCTACGGGCCTGATGACATAGATTTCATTGCTGAGTGATACTGCATTGTACGTAAGTACCACAAGTTCTTTATCCATTTTTCACTTTCTGTGATACTGAACTTGTACGGTAAATGAGGTTCTTGTAAACAGAGGCTTCCCAAACTTTGGGGTGGCTGTGTCTTTTTGATTTTAATTTCCCTAAGCTATAGGACCATAAGTGGAAGTGCCCTAGGCTCTGTTGCTTTGTTTTTTAGATGTTTCAGGAAACACCATACACTTCTCCCGAGTGTCTGTTGGCAATTTACATCCCGCCCATCAGCATAACAAGGCTCCCAGTTCTCCATGGCCTGTCCTGCCTTTCTGGATTTTACACTTTTTTCAGATGGCCCGTTTGACCGGGGGGAAGTGAGACTTCATTGTAGTGCAGATTTCCTTTGCAAGCTTGCTTGGTTGGCCAAAAAGTGCGTATGCGTTTTTTCCTGAATATATTCAGGAAAAAACGCATACGCCCTTTTTGGCCAGGTGTATCATTGTGGACGCTCTGCCTCTTTTCCTATGCTTTCAATGCAATTCCAGTCTACCTCCTGAAATCGGTTTCCTGCAATTCTGCCCCGCTTTCAAGTCCTCTTGGCAGCCTTACTTCAGTATATTTTTGGACGATAGCTGTCATTTATAACTCTGCAAGTTTGTGCATTACAGTGCCCCTGAGTTCCTTTCTTCAACTCGCTTTCTTGTGACCTGGCCGCAACACCACAGGATGGCTTCAGGCCCTAAACTGGTTCCAGCACGGCACGCTGAGCCTTTGGTTAATTCCTCTTCCTGGTGGGAAATGAGAGTTAAATTTGCCCGTCCAGACACCTCCAGCTAGTCTCTCATTGGTTCTCGCTATTCCTGTTCATCTTCCGCAGAAATTGCAAACTGGGCCAAACAGGAGGTTAAAGGGACTGACTCTCCAAGTCGGGAGAGTGTTAGTAAAGCGTCTGGAATGTTGCACCCGAGTACCAGGGTACGAAAACTGAGACATATTTGAACACGTCTCCCTTTCACACGGTTGATCATACTCTGGGTTCCACATGCATGTTTTAGCTGAAGGAAGAATACCTTAAACCTGGGTAGTTGAAACCCGTGGAATGGGTACCATGCAATATGACTTCAAAGGGTCTTCATTTGCTCACCGAACCTCTCCAATCCTATCACTGCTGCGTTTATGCCCCTGTACACACGCTTGATTCTCTTTTGGAGACATAGCAATCCATAGGTTTTAAGATACTTACTAGTCAGGTACATTCTTAGGCGTTTAATATGGGGTGTTGAGTCCATTTCGTTGAGCAAGGAGTAGCTCTTGTCTATTCCATATTTGGCTTAAGGAAATTTATCTGTGCTCATTTCAATCTCTGGTTTTATGCAGCACCCCAACTCACCTTTCCCCTTAAGCAAGCATAAGTTGGTTTTCTAAATTTGAGACCCTGTTCTGTTTTGGAATTCAGTTCTTGTGTAGCCAAGTTTACATTCCGTGTATTAGTGATATCTTATGATGTTTCTTTTTCTGTGTGACTTATTTCAGTTAGAATCATCGTACCTGAATCCACTCATTATGCTGCTACGGGCCTGATGACATAGATTTCATTGCTGAGTGATACTGCATTGTACATAAGTACCACAAGTTCTTTATCCATTTTTCACTTTCTGTGATACTGAACTTGTCCGGTAAACGAGGTTCTTGTAAAGAGAGGTGTCCCAAACTTTGAGGTGGCTGTGTCTTTTTGATTTTAATTTCCCTAAGCTATAGGACCATAAGTGGAAGTGCCCTAGGCTCTGTTGCTTTGTTTTTTAGATGTTTCAGGAAACACCATACACTTCTCCCGAGTGTCTGTTGGCAATTTACATCCCGCCCATCAGCATAACAAGGCTCCCAGTTCTCCATGGCCTGTCCTGCCTTTCTGGATTTTACACTTTTTTCAGATGGCCCTTTTGACCGGGGGGAAGTGAGACTTCATTGTAGTGCAGATTTCCTTTGCAAGCTTGCTTGGTTGGCCAAAAAGGGCGTATGCGTTTTTTCCTGAATATATTCAGGAAAAAACGCATACGCCCTTTTTGGCCAAGTGCATCATTGTGGACGCTCTGCCACTTTTCCTATGCTTTCAATGCAATTCCAGTCTACCTCCTGAAATCGGTTTCCTGCAATTCTGCCCCGCTTTCAAGTCCTCTTGGCAGCCTTACTTCAGTATATTTTTGGACGATAGCTGTCATTTATAACTCTGCAAGTTTGTGAATTACAGTGCCCCTGAGTTCCTTTCTTCAACTCGCTTTCTTGTGACCTGGCCGCAACACCGCAGGATGGCTTCAGGCCCTAATCTGGTTCCGGCACGGCACGCTGAGCCTTTGGTTAATTCCTCTTCCTCGTGGCAAATGAGAGTTAAATTTGCCGGTCCAGACACCTCCAGCTAGTCTCTCATTGGTTCTCGCTATTCCTGTTCATCTTCCGCAGAAATTGCAAACTGGGCCAAACAGGAGGTTAAAGGGACTGACTCTCCAAGTCGGGAGAGTGTTAGTAAAGCGTCTGGAATGTTGCACCCGAGTACCAGGGTACGAAAACTGAGACATATTTGAACACGTCTCCCTTTCACACGGTTGATAATACTCTGGGTTCCACATGCATGTTTTAGCTGAAGGAAGAATACCTTAAACCTGGGTAGTTGAAACCCGTGGAATGGGTACCATGCAATATGACTTCAAAGGGTCTTCATTTGCTCACCGAACCTCTCCAATCCTATCACTGCTGCGTTTATGCCCCTGTACACACGCTTGATTCTCTTTTGGAGACATAGCAATCCATAGGTTTTAAGATACTTACTAGTCAGGTACATTCTTAGGCGTTTAATATGCGGTGTTGGGTCCATTTCGTTGAGCAAGGAGTAGCTCTTGTCTATTCCATATTTGGCTTAAGGAACTTTATCTGTGCTCATTTCAATCTCTGGTTTTATGCAGCACCCCAACTCACCTTTCCCCTTAAGCAAGCATAAGTTGGTTTTCTAAATTTGAGACCCTGTTCTGTTCTGTAATTCAGTTCCTGTGTAGCCAAGTTTACATTCCGTGTATTACTGATATCTTATGATGTTTCTTTTTCTGTGTGACTTATTTCAGTTAGAATCATCGTACCTGAATCGACTCATTTTGCTGCTAAGGGCCTGATGACATAGATTTCATTGCTGAGTGATATTGCTTTGTAAGTAAATACCACAAGTTCTTTATCCATTTTTCACTTTCTGTGATACTGAACTTGTACGGTAAACGAGGTTCTTGTAAACAGAGGCGTCCCAAACTTTGGGGTGGCTGTGTCTTTTTGATTTTAATTTCCCTAAGCTATAGGACCATAAGTGGAAGTGCCCTAGGCTCTGTTGCTTTGTTTTTTAGATGTTTCAGGAAACACCATACACTTGTCCCGAGTGTCTGTTGGCAATTTACATCCCGCCCATCAGCATAACAAGGCTCCCAGTTCTCCATGGCCTGTCCTGCCTTTCTGGATTTTACACTTTTTTCAGATGGCCCTTTTGACCGGGGGGAAGTGACACTTCATTGTAGTGCAGATTTCCTTTGCAAGCTTGCTTGGTTGGCCAAAAAGGGCGTATGCGTTTTTTCCTGAATATATTCAGGAAAAAACGCATACGCACTTTTTGGCAAAGTGCATCATTGTGGACGCTCTGCCTCTTTTCCTATGCTTTCAATGCAATTCCAGTCTACCTCCTGAAATCGGTTTCCTGCAATTCTGCCCCGCTTTCAAGTCCTCTTGGCAGCCTTACTTCAGTATATTTTTGGACGATAGCTGTCATTTATAACTCTGCAAGTTTGTGAATTACAGTGCCCCTGAGTTCCTTTCTTCAACTCGCTTTCTTGTGACCTGGCCGCAACACCGCAGGATGGCTTCAGGCCCTAATCTGGTTCCGGCACGGCACGCTGAGCCTTTGGTTAATTCCTCTTCCTCGTGGCAAATGAGAGTTAAATTTGCCCGTCCAGACACCTCCAGCTAGTCTCTCATTGGTTCTCCCTATTCCTGTTCATCTTCCGCAGAAATTGCAAACTGGGCCAAACAGGAGGTTAAAGGGACTGACTCTCCAAGTCGGGAGAGTGTTAGTAAAGCGTCTGGAATGTTGCACCCGAGTACCAGGGTACGAAAACTGAGACATATTTGAACACGTCTCCCTTTCACACGGTTGATCATACTCTGGGTTCCACATGCATGTTTTAGCTGAAGGAAGAATACCTTAAACCTGGGTAGTTGAAACCCGTGGAATGGGTACCATGCAATATGACTTCAAAGGGTCTTCATTTGCTCACCGAACCTCTCCAATCCTATCACTGCTGCGTTTATGCCCCTGTACACACGCTTGATTCTCTTTTGGAGACATAGCAATCCATAGGTTTTAAGATACTTACTAGTCAGGTACATTCTTAGGCGTTTAATATGGGGTGTTGAGTCCATTTCGTTGAGCAAGGAGTAGCTCTTGTCTATTCCATATTTGGCTTAAGGAACTTTATCTGTGCTCATCTCAATCTCTGGTTTTATGCAGCACCCCAACTCACCTTTCCCCTTAAGCAAGCATAAGTTGGTTTTCTAAATTTGAGACCCTGTTCTGTTTTGGAATTCAGTTCATGTGTAGCCAAGTTTACATTCCGTGTATTAGTGATATCTTATGATGTTTCTTTTTCTGTGTGACTTATTTCAGTTAGAATCATCGTACCTAAATCCACTCATTATGCTGCTACGGGCCTGATGACATAGATTTCATTGCTGAGTGATACTGCATTGTACGTAATTACCACAAGTTCTTTATCCATTTCTCACTTTCTGTGATACTGAACTTGTACGGTAAACGAGGTTCTTGTAAACAGAGGCTTCCCAAACTTTGGGGTGGCTGTGTCTTTTTGATTTTAATTTCCCTAAGCTATAGGACCATAAGTGGAAGTGCCCTAGGCTCTGTTGCTTTGTTTCTTAGATGTTTCAGGAAACACCATATACTTCTCATGAGTGTCTGTTGGCAATTTACATCCCGCCCATCAGCATAACAAGGCTCCCAGTTCTCCATGGGCTGTCCTGCCTTTCTGGATTTTACACTTTTTTCAGATGGCCCTTTTGACCGGGGGGAAGTGAGACTTCATTGTAGTGCAGATTTCCTTTGCAAGCTTGCTTGGTTGGCCAAAAAGGGCGTATGCGTTTTTTCCTGAATATATTCAGGAAAAAACGCATACGCCCTTTTTGGCCAGGTGTATCATTGTGGACGCTCTGCCTCTTTTCCTATGCTTTCAATGCAATTCCAGTCTACCTCCTGAAATCGGTTTCCTGCAATTCTGCCCCGCTTTCAAGTCCTCTTGGCAGCCTTACTTCAGTATATTTTTGGACGATAGCTGTCATTTATAACTCTGCAAGTTTGTGAATTACAGTGCCCCTGAGTTCCTTTCTTCAACTCGCTTTCTTGTGACCTGGCCGCAACACCGCAGGATGGCTTCAGGCCCTAATCTGGTTCCGGCACGGCACGCTGAGCCTTTGGTTAATTCCTCTTCCTCGTGGCAAATGAGAGTTAAATTTGCCCGTCCAGACACCTCCAGCTAGTCTCTCATTGGTTCTCGCTATTCCTGTTCATCTTCCGCAGAAATTGCAAACTGGGCCAAACAGGAGGTTAAAGGGACTGACTCTCCAAGTCGGGAGAGTGTTAGTAAAGCGTCTGGAATGTTGCACCCGAGTACCAGGGTACGAAAACTGAGACATATTTGAACACGTCTCCCTTTCACACGGTTGATAATACTCTGGGTTCCACATGCATGTTTTAGCTGAAGGAAGAATACCTTAAACCTGGGTAGTTGAAACCCGTGGAATGGGTACCATGCAATATGACTTCAAAGGGTCTTCATTTGCTCACCGAACCTCTCCAATCCTATCACTGCTGCGTTTATGCCCCTGTACACACGCTTGATTCTCTTTTGGAGACATAGCAATCCATAGGTTTTAAGATACTTACTAGTCAGGTACATTCTTAGGCGTTTAATATGCGGTGTTGGGTCCATTTCGTTGAGCAAGGAGTAGCTCTTGTCTATTCCATATTTGGCTTAAGGAACTTTATCTGTGCTCATTTCAATCTCTGGTTTTATGCAGCACCCCAACTCACCTTTCCCCTTAAGCAAGCATAAGTTGGTTTTCTAAATTTGAGACCCTGTTCTGTTCTGTAATTCAGTTCCTGTGTAGCCAAGTTTACATTCCGTGTATTACTGATATCTTATGATGTTTCTTTTTCTGTGTGACTTATTTCAGTTAGAATCATCGTACCTGAATCGACTCATTTTGCTGCTAAGGGCCTGATGACATAGATTTCATTGCTGAGTGATATTGCTTTGTAAGTAAATACCACAAGTTCTTTATCCATTTTTCACTTTCTGTGATACTGAACTTGTACGGTAAACGAGGTTCTTGTAAACAGAGGCATCCCAAACTTTGGGGTGGCTGTGTCTTTTTGATTTTAATTTCCCTAAGCTATAGGACCATAAGTGGAAGTGCCCTAGGCTCTGTTGCTTTGTTTTTTAGATGTTTCAGGAAACACCATACACTTCTCCCGAGTGTCTGTTGGCAATTTACATCCCGCCCATCAGCATAACAAGGCTCCCAGTTCTCCATGGCCTGTCCTGCCTTTCTGGATTTTACACTTTTTTCAGATGGCCCTTTTGACCGGGGGGAAGTGACACTTCATTGTAGTGCAGATTTCCTTTGCAAGCTTGCTTGGTTGGCCAAAAAGGGCGTATGCGTTTTTTCCTGAATATATTCAGGAAAAAACGCATACGCCCTTTTTGGCCAGGTGTATCATTGTGGACGCTCTGCCTCTTTTCCTATGCTTTCAATGCAATTCCAGTCTACCTCCTGAAATCGGTTTCCTGCAATTCTGCCCCGCTTTCAAGTCCTCTTGGCAGCCTTACTTCAGTATATTTTTGGACGATAGCTGTCATTTATAACTCTGCAAGTTTGTGAATTACAGTGCCCCTGAGTTCCTTTCTTCAACTCGCTTTCTTGTGACCTGGCCGCAACACCGCAGGATGGCTTCAGGCCCTAATCTGGTTCCGGCACGGCACGCTGATCCTTTGGTTAATTCCTCTTCCTTGTGGCAAATGAGAGTTAAATTTGCCCGTCCAGACACCTCCAGCTAGTCTCTCATTGGTTCTCCCTATTCCTGTTCATCTTCCGCAGAAATTGCAAACTGGGCCAAACAGGAGGTTAAAGGGACTGACTCTCCAAGTCGGGAGAGTGTTAGTAAAGCGTCTGGAATGTTGCACCCGAGTACCAGGGTACAAAAACTGAGACATATTTGAACACGTCTTCCTTTCACACGGTTGATCATACTCTGGGTTCCACATGCATGTTTTAGCTGAAGGAAGAATACCTTAAACCTGGGTAGTTGAAACCCGTGGAATGGGTACCATGCAATATGACTTCAAAGGGTCTTCATTTGCTCACCGAACCTCTCCAATCCTATCACTGCTGCGTTTATGCCCCTGTACACATGCTTGATTCTCTTTTGGAGACATAGCAATCCATAGGTTTTAAGATACTTACTAGTCAGGTACATTCTTAGGTGTTTAATATGGGGTGTTGAGTCCATTTTGTTGAGCAAGGAGTAGCTCTTGTCTATTCCATATTTGGCTTAAGGAACTTTATCTGTGCTCATTTCAATCTCTGGTTTTATGCAGCACCCCAACTCACCTTTCCCCTTAAGCAAGCATAAGTTGGTTTTCTAAATTTGAGACCCTGTTCTGTTTTGGAATTCAGTTCCTGTGTAGCCAAGTTTACATTCCGTGTATTAGTGATATCTTATGATGTTTCTTTTTCTGTGTGACTTATTTCAGTTAGAATCATCGTACCTGAATCCACTCATTATGCTGCTACGGGCCTGATGACATAGATTTCATTGCTGAGTGATACTGCATTGTACATAAGTACCACAAGTTCTTTATCCATTTTTCACTTTCTGTGATACTGAACTTGTCCAGTAAATGAAGTTCTTGTAAAGAGAGGCGTCCCAAACTTTGGGGTGGCTGTGTCTTTTTGATTTTAATTTCCCTAAGCTATAGGACCATAAGTGGAAGTGCCCTAGGCTCTGTTGCTTTGTTTATTAGATGTTTCAGGAAACACCATACACTTCTCCCGAGTGTCTGTTGGCAATTTACATCCCGCCCATCAGCATAACAAGGCTCCCAGTTCTCCATGGCCTGTCCTGCCTTTCTGGATTTTACACTTTTTTCAGATGGCCCGTTTGACCGGGGGGAAGTGAGACTTCATTGTAGTGCAGATTTCCTTTGCAAGCTTGCTTGGTTGGCCAAAAAGGGCGTATGCGTTTTTTCCTGAATATATTCAGGAAAAAACGCATACGCCCTTTTTGGCCAGGTGTATCATTGTGGACGCTCTGCCTCTTTTCCTATGCTTTCAATGCAATTCCAGTCTACCTCCTGAAATCGGTTTCCAGCAATTCTGCCCCGCTTTCAAGTCCTCTTGGCAGCCTTACTTCAGTATATTTTTGGACGATAGTTGTCATTTATAACTCTGCAAGTTTGTGCATTACAGTGCCCCTGAGTTCCTTTCTTCAACTCGCTTTCTTGTGACCTGGCCGCAACACCGCAGGATGGCTTCAGGCCCTAATCTGGTTCCGGCACGGCATCTGAGCCTTTGGTTAATTCCTCTTCCTCGTGGCAAATGAGAGTTAAATTTGCCCGTCCAGACACCTCCAGCTAGTCTCTCATTGGTTCTCCCTATTCCTGTTCATCTTCCGCAGAAATTGCAAACTGGGCCAAACAGGAGGTTAAAGGGACTGACTCTCCAAGTCGGGAGAGTGTTAGTAAAGCGTCTGGAATGTTGCACCCGAGTACCAGGGTACGAAAACTGAGACATATTTGAACACGTCTCCCTTTCACACGGTTGATCATACTCTGGGTTCCACATGCATGTTTTAGCTGAAGGAAGAATACCTTAAACCTGGGTAGTTGAAACCCGTGGAATGGGTACCATGCAATATGACTTCAAAGGGTCTTCATTTGCTCACCGAACCTCTCCAATCCTATCACTGCTGCGTTTATGCCCCTGTACACACGCTTGATTCTCTTTTGGAGACATAGCAATCCATAGGTTTTAAGATACTTACTAGTCAGGTACATTCTTAGGCGTTTAATATGGGGTGTTGAGTCCATTTCGTTGAGCAAGGAGTAGCTCTTGTCTATTCCATATTTGGCTTAAGGAACTTTATCTGTGCTCATTTCAATCTCTGGTTTTATGCAGCACCCCAACTCACCTTTCCCCTTAAGCAAGCATAAGTTGGTTTTCTAAATTTGAGACCCTGTTCTGTTTTGGAATTCAGTTCATGTGTAGCCAAGTTTACATTCCGTGTATTAGTGATATCTTATGATGTTTCTTTTTCTGTGTGACTTATTTCAGTTAGAATCATCGTACCTGAATCCACTCATTATGCTGCTACGGGCCTGATGACATAGATTTCATTGCTGAGTGATACTGCATTGTACGTAAGTACCACAAGTTCTTTATCCATTTCTCACTTTCTGTGATACTGAACTTGTACGGTAAACGAGGTTCTTGTAAACAGAGGCTTCCCAAACTTTGGGGTGGCTGTGTCTTTTTGATTTTAATTTCCCTAAGCTATACGACCATAAGTGGAAGTGCCCTAGGCTCTGTTGCTTTGTTTTTTAGATGTTTCAGGAAACACCATACACTTCTCTCGAGTGTCTGTTGGCAATTTACATCCCGCCCATCAGCATAACAAGGCTCCCAGTTCTCCATGGCCTGTCCTGCCTTTCTGGATTTTACACTTTTTTCAGATGGCCCTTTTGACCTGGGGGAAGTGAGACTTCATTGTAGTGCAGATTTCCTTTGCAAGCTTGCTTGGTTGGCCAAAAAGGGCGTATGCGTTTTTTCCTGAATATATTCAGGAAAAAACGCATACGCCCTTTTTGGCCAAGTGCATCATTGTGGACGCTCTGCCACTTTTCCTATGCTTTCAATGCAATTCCAGTCTACCTCCTGAAATCGGTTTCCTGCAATTCTGCCCCGCTTTCAAGTCCTCTTGGCAGCCTTACTTCAGTATATTTTTGGACGATAGCTGTCATTTATAACTCTGCAAGTTTGTGAATTACAGTGCCCCTGAGTTCCTTTCTTCAACTCGCTTTCTTGTGACCTGGCCGCAACACCGCAGGATGGCTTCAGGCCCTAATCTGGTTCCGGCACGGCACGCTGAGCCTTTGGTTAATTCCTCTTCCTCGTGGCAAATGAGAGTTAAATTTGCCCGTCTAGACACCTCCAGCTAGTCTCTCATTGGTTCTCCCTATTCCTGTTCATCTTCCGCAGAAATTGCAAACTGGGCCAAACAGGAGGTTAAAGGGACTGACTCTCCAAGTCGGGAGAGTGTTAGTAAAGCGTCTGGAATGTTGCACCCGAGTACCAGGGTACGAAAACTGAGACATATTTGAACACGTCTCCCTTTCACACGGTTGATCATACACGGGGTTCCACATGCATGTTTTAGCTGAAGGAAGAATACCTTAAACCTGGGTAGTTGAAACCCGTGGAATGGGTACCATGCAATATGAGTTCAAAGGGTCTTCATTTGCTCACCGAACCTCTCCAATCCTATCACTGCTGCGTTTATGCCCCTGTACACACGCTTGATTCTCTTTTGGAGACATAGCAATCCATAGGTTTTAAGATACTTACTAGTCAGGTACATTCTTAGGCGTTTAATATGGGGTGTTGAGTCCATTTCGTTGAGCAAGGAGTAGCTCTTGTCTATTCCATATTTGGCTTAAGGAACTTTATCTGTGCTCATTTCAATCTCTGGTTTTATGCAGCACCCCAACTCACCTTTCCCCTTAAGCAAGCATAAGTTGGTTTTCTAAATTTGAGGCCCTGTTCTGTTTTGGAATTCAGTTCATGTGTAGGCAAGTTTACATTCCGTGTATTAGTGATATCTTATGATGTTTCTTTTTCTGTGTGACTTATTTCAGTTAGAATCATCGTACCTAAATCCACTCATTATGCTGCTACGGGCCTGATGACATAGATTTCATTGCTGAGTGATACTGCATTGTACGTAAGTACCACAAGTTCTTTATCCATTTCTCACTTTCTGTGATACTGAACTTGTACGGTAAACGAGGTTCTTGTAAACAGAGGCTTCCCAAACTTTGGGGTGGCTGTGTCTTTTTGATTTTAATTTCCCTAAGCTATACGACCATAAGTGGAAGTGCCCTAGGCTCTGTTGCTTTGTTTCTTAGATGTTTCAGGAAACACCATATACTTCTCATGAGTGTCTGTTGGCAATTTACATCCCGCCCATCAGCATAACAAGGCTCCCAGTTCTCCATGGCCTGTCCTGCCTTTCTGGATTTTACACTTTTTTCAGATGGCCCTTTTGACCGGGGGGAAGTGAGACTTCATTGTAGTGCAGATTTCCTTTGCAAGCTTGCTTGGTTGGCCAAAAAGGGCGTATGCGTTTTTTCCTGAATATATTCAGGAAAAAACGCATACGCCCTTTTTGGCCAGGTGTATCATTGTGGACGCTCTGCCTCTTTTCCTATGCTTTCAATGCAATTCCAGTCTACCTCCTGAAATCGGTTTCCTGCAATTCTGCCCCGCTTTCAAGTCCTCTTGGCAGCCTTACTTCAGTATATTTTTGGACGATAGCTGTCATTTATAACTCTGCAAGTTTGTGAATTACAGTGCCCCTGAGTTCCTTTCTTCAACTCGCTTTCTTTTGAGCTGGCCGCAACACCGCAGGATGGCTTCAGGCCCTAATCTGGTTCCGGCACGGCACGCTGAGCCTTTGGTTAATTCCTCTTCCTCGTGGCAAATGAGAGTTAAATTTGCCCGTCCAGACACCTCCAGCTAGTCTCTCATTGGTTCTCGCTATTCCTGTTCATCTTCCGCAGAAATTGCAAACTGGGCCAAACAGGAGGTTAAAGGGACTGACTCTCCAAGTCGGGAGAGTGTTAGTAAAGCGTCTGGAATGTTGCACCCGAGTACCAGGGTACGAAACCTGAGACATATTTGAACACGTCTCCCGATCACATGGTTGATCATACTCTAGGTTCCACATGCATGTTTTAGCTGAAGGAAGAATACCTTAAACCTGGGTAGTTGAAACCCGTGGAATGGGTACCATAAAATATGACTTCAAAGGGGCTTCATTTGCTCACCGAACCTCTCCAATCCTATCACTGCTGCGTTTATGCCCCTGTACACATGCTTGAGTCTCTTTTGGAGACATAACAATCCATAGGTTTTAAGATACTTACTAGTCAGGTACATTCTTAGGCGTTTAATATGCGGTGTTGAGTCCATTTCGTTGAGCAAGGAGTAGCTCTTGTCTATTCCATATTTGGCTTAAGGAAATTTATCTGAGCTCATTTCAATCTCTGGTTTTATGCAGGACCCCAACTCACCTTTACCTTTAAGCAAGCATAAGTTGGTTTTCTAAATTTGAGACCCTGTTCTGTTCTGTAATTCAGTTCCTGTGTAGCCAAGTTTACATTCCGTGTATTACTGATATCTTATGATGTTTCTTTTTCTGTGTGACTTATTTCAGTTAGAATCATCATACCTGAATCCACTCATTGTGCTGCTACGGGCCTGATGACATAGATTTCATTGCTGAGTGATATTGCTTTGTAAGTAAATACCACAACTTCTTTATCCATTTTTCACTTTCTGCGATGTTGAACTTGTACTGTAAACGAGGTTCTTGTAAACAGAGCCGTTCCAAACTTTGGGGTGGCTGTGTCTTTTTGATTTTAATTTCCCTAAGCTATAGGACCATAAGTGGAAGTGCCCTAGGCTCTGTTGCTTTGTTTTTTAGATGTTTCAGGAAACACCATACACTTGTCCCGAGTGTCTCTTGGCAATTTACATCCCGCCCATCAGCATAACAAGGCTCCCAGTTCTCCATGGCCTGTCCTGGCTTTCTGGATTTTACACTTTTTTCAGATGGCCCTTTTGACCGGGGGGAAGTGAGACTTCATTGTAGTGCAGATTCCCTTTGCAAGCTTGCTTGGTTGGCCAAAAAGGGCGTATGCGTTTTTTCCTGAATATATTCAGGAAAAAACGCATACGCCCTTTTTGGCCAGGTGTATCATTGTGGACGCTCTGCCTCTTTTCCTATGCTTTCAATGCAATTCCAGTCTACCTCCTGAAATCGGTTTCCTGCAATTCTGCCCCGCTTTCAAGTCCTCTTGGCAGCCTGACTTCAGTATATTTTTGGACGATAGCTGTCATTTATAACTCTGCAAGTTTGTGAATTACAGTGCCCCTGAGTTCCTTTCTTCAACTCGCTTTCTTGTGACCTGGCCGCAACACCGCAGGATGGCTTCAGGCCCTAATCTGGTTCCGGCACGGCACCCTGAGCCTTTGGTTAATTCCTCTTCCTCGTGGCAAATGAGAGTTAAATTTTCCCGTCCAGACACCTCCAGCTAGTCTCTCATTGGTTCTCCCTATTCCTGTTCATCTTCCACAGAAATTGCAAACTGGGCCAAACAGGAGGTTAAAGGGACTGACTCTCCAAGTCGGGAGAGTGTTAGTAAAGCGTCTGGAATGTTGCACCCGAGTACCAGGGTACGAAAACTGAGACATATTTGAACACGTCTCCCTTTCACATGGTTGATCATACTCTGGGTTCCACATGCATGTTTTAGCTGAAGGAAGAATACCTTAAACCTGGGTAGTTGAAACCCGTGGAATGGGTACCATGCAATATGACTTCAAAGGGTCTTCATTTGCTCACCGAACCTCTCCAATCCTATCACTGCTGCGTTTATGCCCCTGTACACACGCTTGATTCTCTTTTGGAGACATAGCAATCCATAGGTTTTAAGATACTTACTAGTCAGGTACATTCTTAGGCGTTTAATATGGGGTGTTGAGTCCATTTCGTTGAGCAAGGAGTAGCTCTTGTCTATTCCATATTTGGCTTAAGGAAATTTATCTCTGCTCATTTCAATCTCTGGTTTTATGCAGCACCCCAACTCACCTTTCCCCTTAAGCAAGCATAAGTTGGTTTTCTAAATTTGAGACCCTGTTCTGTTTTGGAATTCAGTTCTTGTGTAGCCAAGTTTACATTCCGTGTATTAGTGATATCTTATGATGTTTCTTTTTCTGTGTGACTTATTTCAGTTAGAATCATCGTACCTGAATCGACTCATTTTGCTGCTAAGGGCCTGATGACATAGATTTCATTGCTGAGTGATATTGCTTTGTAAGTAAATACCACAAGTTCTTTATCCATTTTTCACTTTCTGTGATACTGAACTTGTACGGTAAACGAGGTTCTTGTAAACAGAGGCGTCCCAAACTTTGGGGTGGCTGTGTCTTTTTGATTTTAATTTCCCTAAGCTATAGGACCATAAGTGGAAGTGCCCTAGGCTCTGTTGCTTTGTTTTTTAGATGTTTCAGGAAACACCATACACTTCTCCCGAGTGTCTGTTGGCAATTTACATCCCGCCCATCAGCATAACAAGGCTCCCAGTTCTCCATGGCCTGTCCTGCCTTTCTGGATTTTACACTTTTTTCAGATGGCCCTTTTGACCGGGGGGAAGTGAGACTTCATTGTAGTGCAGATTTCCTTTGCAAGCTTGCTTGGTTGGCCAAAAAGGGCGTGTGCATTTTTTCCTGAATATATTCAGGAAAAAACGCATACGCCCTTTTTGGCCAGGTGTATCATTGTGGACGCTCTGGCTCTTTTCCTATGCTTTCAATGCAATTCCAGTCTACCTCCTGAAATCGGTTTCCTGCAATTCTGCCCCGCTTTCAAGTCCTCTTGGCAGCCTTACTTCAGTATATTTTTGGACGATAGCTGTCATTTATAACTCTGCAAGTTTGTGAATTACAGTGCCCCTGAGTTCCTTTCTTCAACTCGCTTTCTTGTGAGCTGGCCGCAACACCACAGGATGGCTTCAGGCCCTAATCTGGTTCCGGCACGGCACGCTGAGCCTTTGGTTAATTCCTCTTCCTCGTGGCAAATGAGAGTTAAATTTGCCCGTCCAGACACCTCCAGCTAGTCTCTCATTGGTTCTCGCTATTCCTGTTCATCTTCCGCAGAAATTGCAAACTGGGCCAAACAGGAGGTTAAAGGGACTGACTCTCCAAGTCGGGAGAGTGTTAGTAAAGCGTCTGGAATGTTGCACCCGAGTACCAGGGTACGAAAACTGAGACATATTTGAACATGTCTCCCTTTCACACGGTTGATAATACTCTGGGTTCCACATGCATGTTTTAGCTGAAGGAAGAATACCTTAAACCTGGGTAGTTGAAACCCGTGGAATGGGTACCATGCAATATGACTTCAAAGGGTCTTCATTTGCTCACCGAACCTCTCCAATCCTATCACTGCTGCGTTTATGCCCCTGTACACACGCTTGATTCTCTTTCGGAGACATAGCAATCCATAGGTTTTAAGATACTTACTAGTCAGGTACATTCTTAGGCGTTTAATATGCGGTGTTGAGTCCATTTCGTTGAGCAAGGAGTAGCTCTTGACTATTCCATATTTGGCTTAAGGAACTTTATCTGTGCTCATTTCAATCTCTGGTTTTATGCAGCACCCCAACCTACCTTTACCCTTAAGCAAGCATAAGTTGGTTTTCTAAATTTGAGACCCTGTTCTGTTCTGTAATTCAGTTCCTGTGTAGCCAAGTTTACATTCCGTGTATTAGTGATATCTTATGATGTTTCTTTTTCTGTGTGACTTATTTCAGTTAGAATCATCATACCTGAATCCACTCATTGTGCTGCTAAGGGCCTGATGACATAGATTTCATTGTTGAGTGTTATTGCTGTGTAAGTAAATACCACAACTTCTTTATCCATTTTTCACTTTCTGCGATGTTGAACTTGTACTGTAAACGAGGTTCTTGTAAACAGAGCCGTCCCAAACTTTGGGGTGGCTGGGTCTTTTTGATTTTAATTTCCCTAAGCTATAGGACCATAAGTGAAAGTGCTCTAGGCTCTGTTGCTTTATTTTTTAGATGTTTCAGGAAACACCATACACTTCTCCCGAGTGTCTGTTGGCAATTTACATCCCGCCCATCAGCATAACAAGGCTCCCAGTTCTCCATGGCCTGTCCTGCCTTTCTGGATTTTACACTTTTTTCAGATGGCCCTTTTGACCGGGGGGAAGTGAGACTTCATTGTAGTGCAGATTTCCTTTGCAAGCTTGCTTGGTTGGCCAAAAAGGGCGTATGCGTTTTTTCCTGAATATATTCAGGAAAAAACGCATACGCCCTTTTTGGCCAAGTGCGTCATTGTGGACGTTCTGCCTCTTTTCCTATGCTTTCAATGCAATTCCAGTCTACCTCCTGAAATCGGTTTCCTGCAATTCTGCCCCGCTTTCAAGTCCTCTTGGCAGCCTTACTTCAGTATATTTTTGGACGATAGCTGTCATTTATAACTCTGCAGGTTTGTGAATTACAGTGCCCCTGAGCTCCTTTCTTCAACTCGCTTTCTTGTGAGCTGGCCGCAACACCGCAGGATGGCTTCAGGCCCTAATCTTGTTCCGGCACGGCACGCTGAGCCTTTGGTTATTTCCTCTTCCTGGTGGGAAATGAGAGTTAAATTTGTCCGTCCAGACACCTCCAGCTAGTCTCTCATTGGTTCTCGCTACTCCTGTTCATCTTCCGCAGAAATTGCAAACTGGGCCAAACAGGAGGTTAAAGGGACTGACTCTCCAAGTCGGGAGAGTGTTAGTAAAGCGTCTGGAATGTTGCACCCGAGTACCAGGGTACGAAAACTGAGACATATTTGAACACGTCTCCCGATCACATGGTTGATCATACTGTAGGTTCCACATGCATCTTTTAGCTGAAGGAAGAATACCTTAAACCTGGGTAGTTGAAACCCGTGGAATGGGTACCATAAAATATGACTTCAAAGGGGCTTCATTTGCTCACCGAACCTCTCCAATCCTATCACTGCTGCGTTTATGCCCCTGTACACATGCTTGAGTCTCTTTTGGAGACATAACAATCCATAGGTTTTAAGATACTTACTAGTCAGGTACATTCTTAGGCGTTTAATATGCGGTGTTGAGTCCATTTCGTTGAGCAAGGAGTAGCTCTTGTCTATTCCATATTTGGCTTAAGGAAATTTATCTGAGCTCATTTCAATCTCTGGTTTTATGCAGGACCCCAACTCACCTTTACCTTTAAGCAAGCATAAGTTGGTTTTCTAAATTTGAGACCCTGTTCTGTTCTGTAATTCAGTTCCTGTGTAGCCAAGTTTACATTCCGTGTATTACTGATATCTTATGATGTTTCTTTTTCTGTGTGACTTATTTCAGTTAGAATCATCATACCTGAATCCACTCATTGTGCTGCTACGGGCCTGATGACATAGATTTCATTGCTGAGTGATATTGCTTTGTAAGTAAATACCACAACTTCTTTATCCATTTTTCACTTTCTGCGATGTTGAACTTGTACTGTAAACGAGGTTCTTGTAAACAGAGCCGTTCCAAACTTTGGGGTGGCTGTGTCTTTTTGATTTTAATTTCCCTAAGCTATAGGACCATAAGTGGAAGTGCCCTAGGCTCTGTTGCTTTGTTTTTTAGATGTTTCAGGAAACACCATACACTTGTCCCGAGTGTCTCTTGGCAATTTACATCCCGCCCATCAGCATAACAAGGCTCCCAGTTCTCCATGGCCTGTCCTGGCTTTCTGGATTTTACACTTTTTTCAGATGGCCCTTTTGACCGGGGGGAAGTGAGACTTCATTGTAGTGCAGATTCCCTTTGCAAGCTTGCTTGGTTGGCCAAAAAGGGCGTATGCGTTTTTTCCTGAATATATTCAGGAAAAAACGCATACGCCCTTTTTGGCCAGGTGTATCATTGTGGACGCTCTGCCTCTTTTCCTATGCTTTCAATGCAATTCCAGTCTACCTCCTGAAATCGGTTTCCTGCAATTCTGCCCCGCTTTCAAGTCCTCTTGGCAGCCTGACTTCAGTATATTTTTGGACGATAGCTGTCATTTATAACTCTGCAAGTTTGTGAATTACAGTGCCCCTGAGTTCCTTTCTTCAACTCGCTTTCTTGTGACCTGGCCGCAACACCGCAGGATGGCTTCAGGCCCTAATCTGGTTCCGGCACGGCACCCTGAGCCTTTGGTTAATTCCTCTTCCTCGTGGCAAATGAGAGTTAAATTTTCCCGTCCAGACACCTCCAGCTAGTCTCTCATTGGTTCTCCCTATTCCTGTTCATCTTCCACAGAAATTGCAAACTGGGCCAAACAGGAGGTTAAAGGGACTGACTCTCCAAGTCGGGAGAGTGTTAGTAAAGCGTCTGGAATGTTGCACCCGAGTACCAGGGTACGAAAACTGAGACATATTTGAACACGTCTCCCTTTCACATGGTTGATCATACTCTGGGTTCCACATGCATGTTTTAGCTGAAGGAAGAATACCTTAAACCTGGGTAGTTGAAACCCGTGGAATGGGTACCATGCAATATGACTTCAAAGGGTCTTCATTTGCTCACCGAACCTCTCCAATCCTATCACTGCTGCGTTTATGCCCCTGTACACACGCTTGATTCTCTTTTGGAGACATAGCAATCCATAGGTTTTAAGATACTTACTAGTCAGGTACATTCTTAGGCGTTTAATATGGGGTGTTGAGTCCATTTCGTTGAGCAAGGAGTAGCTCTTGTCTATTCCATATTTGGCTTAAGGAAATTTATCTCTGCTCATTTCAATCTCTGGTTTTATGCAGCACCCCAACTCACCTTTCCCCTTAAGCAAGCATAAGTTGGTTTTCTAAATTTGAGACCCTGTTCTGTTTTGGAATTCAGTTCTTGTGTAGCCAAGTTTACATTCCGTGTATTAGTGATATCTTATGATGTTTCTTTTTCTGTGTGACTTATTTCAGTTAGAATCATCGTACCTGAATCGACTCATTTTGCTGCTAAGGGCCTGATGACATAGATTTCATTGCTGAGTGATATTGCTTTGTAAGTAAATACCACAAGTTCTTTATCCATTTTTCACTTTCTGTGATACTGAACTTGTACGGTAAACGAGGTTCTTGTAAACAGAGGCGTCCCAAACTTTGGGGTGGCTGTGTCTTTTTGATTTTAATTTCCCTAAGCTATAGGACCATAAGTGGAAGTGCCCTAGGCTCTGTTGCTTTGTTTTTTAGATGTTTCAGGAAACACCATACACTTCTCCCGAGTGTCTGTTGGCAATTTACATCCCGCCCATCAGCATAACAAGGCTCCCAGTTCTCCATGGCCTGTCCTGCCTTTCTGGATTTTACACTTTTTTCAGATGGCCCTTTTGACCGGGGGGAAGTGAGACTTCATTGTAGTGCAGATTTCCTTTGCAAGCTTGCTTGGTTGGCCAAAAAGGGCGTGTGCATTTTTTCCTGAATATATTCAGGAAAAAACGCATACGCCCTTTTTGGCCAGGTGTATCATTGTGGACGCTCTGGCTCTTTTCCTATGCTTTCAATGCAATTCCAGTCTACCTCCTGAAATCGGTTTCCTGCAATTCTGCCCCGCTTTCAAGTCCTCTTGGCAGCCTTACTTCAGTATATTTTTGGACGATAGCTGTCATTTATAACTCTGCAAGTTTGTGAATTACAGTGCCCCTGAGTTCCTTTCTTCAACTCGCTTTCTTGTGAGCTGGCCGCAACACCACAGGATGGCTTCAGGCCCTAATCTGGTTCCGGCACGGCACGCTGAGCCTTTGGTTAATTCCTCTTCCTCGTGGCAAATGAGAGTTAAATTTGCCCGTCCAGACACCTCCAGCTAGTCTCTCATTGGTTCTCGCTATTCCTGTTCATCTTCCGCAGAAATTGCAAACTGGGCCAAACAGGAGGTTAAAGGGACTGACTCTCCAAGTCGGGAGAGTGTTAGTAAAGCGTCTGGAATGTTGCACCCGAGTACCAGGGTACGAAAACTGAGACATATTTGAACATGTCTCCCTTTCACACGGTTGATAATACTCTGGGTTCCACATGCATGTTTTAGCTGAAGGAAGAATACCTTAAACCTGGGTAGTTGAAACCCGTGGAATGGGTACCATGCAATATGACTTCAAAGGGTCTTCATTTGCTCACCGAACCTCTCCAATCCTATCACTGCTGCGTTTATGCCCCTGTACACACGCTTGATTCTCTTTCGGAGACATAGCAATCCATAGGTTTTAAGATACTTACTAGTCAGGTACATTCTTAGGCGTTTAATATGCGGTGTTGAGTCCATTTCGTTGAGCAAGGAGTAGCTCTTGACTATTCCATATTTGGCTTAAGGAACTTTATCTGTGCTCATTTCAATCTCTGGTTTTATGCAGCACCCCAACCTACCTTTACCCTTAAGCAAGCATAAGTTGGTTTTCTAAATTTGAGACCCTGTTCTGTTCTGTAATTCAGTTCCTGTGTAGCCAAGTTTACATTCCGTGTATTAGTGATATCTTATGATGTTTCTTTTTCTGTGTGACTTATTTCAGTTAGAATCATCATACCTGAATCCACTCATTGTGCTGCTAAGGGCCTGATGACATAGATTTCATTGTTGAGTGTTATTGCTGTGTAAGTAAATACCACAACTTCTTTATCCATTTTTCACTTTCTGCGATGTTGAACTTGTACTGTAAACGAGGTTCTTGTAAACAGAGCCGTCCCAAACTTTGGGGTGGCTGGGTCTTTTTGATTTTAATTTCCCTAAGCTATAGGACCATAAGTGAAAGTGCTCTAGGCTCTGTTGCTTTATTTTTTAGATGTTTCAGGAAACACCATACACTTCTCCCGAGTGTCTGTTGGCAATTTACATCCCGCCCATCAGCATAACAAGGCTCCCAGTTCTCCATGGCCTGTCCTGCCTTTCTGGATTTTACACTTTTTTCAGATGGCCCTTTTGACCGGGGGGAAGTGAGACTTCATTGTAGTGCAGATTTCCTTTGCAAGCTTGCTTGGTTGGCCAAAAAGGGCGTATGCGTTTTTTCCTGAATATATTCAGGAAAAAACGCATACGCCCTTTTTGGCCAAGTGCGTCATTGTGGACGTTCTGCCTCTTTTCCTATGCTTTCAATGCAATTCCAGTCTACCTCCTGAAATCGGTTTCCTGCAATTCTGCCCCGCTTTCAAGTCCTCTTGGCAGCCTTACTTCAGTATATTTTTGGACGATAGCTGTCATTTATAACTCTGCAGGTTTGTGAATTACAGTGCCCCTGAGCTCCTTTCTTCAACTCGCTTTCTTGTGAGCTGGCCGCAACACCGCAGGATGGCTTCAGGCCCTAATCTTGTTCCGGCACGGCACGCTGAGCCTTTGGTTATTTCCTCTTCCTGGTGGGAAATGAGAGTTAAATTTGTCCGTCCAGACACCTCCAGCTAGTCTCTCATTGGTTCTCGCTACTCCTGTTCATCTTCCGCAGAAATTGCAAACTGGGCCAAACAGGAGGTTAAAGGGACTGACTCTCCAAGTCGGGAGAGTGTTAGTAAAGCGTCTGGAATGTTGCACCCGAGTACCAGGGTACGAAAACTGAGACATATTTGAACACGTCTCCCGATCACATGGTTGATCATACTGTAGGTTCCACATGCATCTTTTAGCTGAAGGAAGAATACCTTAAACCTGGGTAGTTGAAACCCTTGGAATGGGTACCATGCAATATGACTTCAAAGGGTCTTCATTTGCTCACCGAACCTCTCCAATCCTATCACTGCTGCGTTTATGCCCCTGTAAACATGCTTGATTCTCTTTCGGAGACATAGCAATCCATAGGTTTTAAGATACTTACTAGTCAGGTACATTCTTAGGCGTTTAATATGCGGTGTTGAGTCCATTTCGTTGAGCAAGGAGTAGCTCTTGTCTATTCCATATTTGGCTTAAGGAACTTTATCTGTGCCCATTTCAATCTCTGGTTTTTTGCAGCACCCCAACTCACCTTTCCCCTTAAGCAAGCATAAGTTGGTTTTCTAAATTTGAAATCCTGTTCTGTTCTGTAATTCAGTTCCTGTGTAGCCAAGTTTACATTCCGTGTATTACTGATATCTTATGATGTTTCTTTTTCTGTGTGACTTATTTCAGTTAGAATCATCGTACCTGAATCCACTCATTGTGCTGCTAAGGGCCTGATGACGTAGATTTCATTGCTAAGTGATATTGCTTTGTAAGTAAATACCATAACTTCTTTATCCATTTTTCACTTTCTGCGATGTTGAACTTGTACTGTAAACGAGGTTCTTGTAAACAGAGGCGTCCCAAACTTTGGGGTGGCTGTGTCTTTTTGATTTTAATTTCCCTAAGCTATAGGACCATAAGTGGAAGTGCCCTAGGCTCTGTTGCTTTGTTTTTTAGATGTTTCAGGAAACACCATACACTTCTCCCGAGTGTCTGTTGGCAATTTACATCCCGCCCATCAGCATAACAAGGCTCCCAGTTCTCCATGGCCTGTCCTGCCTTTCTGGATTTTACACTTTTTTCAGATGGCCCTTTTGACCGGGGGGGAAGTGAGACTTCATTGTAGTGCAGATTTCCTTTGCAAGCTTGCTTGGTTGGCCAAAAAGGGCGTATGCGTTTTTTCCTGAATATATTCAGGAAAAAACGCATACGCCCTTTTTGGCCAAGTGCATCATTGTGGACGTTCTGCCTCTTTTCCTATGCTTTCAATGCAATTCCAGTCTACCTCCTGAAATCGGTTTCCTGCAATTCTGCCCCGCTTTCAAGTCCTCTTGGCAGCCTTACTTCAGTATATTTTTGGACGATAGCTGTCATTTATAACTCTGCAGGTTTGTGAATTACAGTGCCCCTGAGCTCCTTTCTTCAACTCGCTTTCTTGTGAGCTGGCCGCAACACCGCAGGATGGCTTCAGGCCCTAATCTGGTTCCGGCACGGCACGCTGAGCCTTTGGTTATTTCCTCTTCCTGGTGGGAAATGAGAGTTAAATTTGCCCGTCCAGACACATCCAGCTAGTCTCTCATTGGTTCTCCCTATTCCTGTTCATCTTCCGCAGAAATTGCAAACTGGGCCAAACAGGAGGTTAAAGGCGCTGACTCTCCAAGTGGGGAGAGTGTTAGTAAAGCGTCTGGAATGTTGCACCCGAGTACCAGGGTACAAAAACTGAGACATATTTGAACACGTCTCCCGATCACATGGTTGATCATACTCTGGGTTCCACATGCATGTTTTAGCTGAAGGAAGAATACCTTAAACCTGGGTAGTTGAAACCCGTGGAATGGGTACCATGCAATATGACTTCAAAGGGTCTTCATTTGCTCACCGAACCTCTCCAATCCTATCACTGCTGCGTTTATGCCCCTGTACACACGCTTGATTCTCTTTTGGAGACATAGCAATCCATAGGTTTTAAGATACTTACTAGTCAGGTACATTCTTAGTCGTTTAATATGGGGAGTTGAGTCCATTTCGTTGAGCAAGGAGTAGCTCTTGTCTATTCCATATTTGGCTTAAGGAACTTTATCTGTGCTCATTTCAATCTCTGGTTTTATGCAGCACCCCACCTCACCTTTCCCCTTAAGCAAGCATAAGTTGGTTTTCTAAATTTGAGACCCTGTTCTGTTTTGGAATTCAGTTCCTGTGTAGCCAAGTTTACATTCCGTGTATTAGTGATATCTTATGATGTTTCTTTTTCTGTGTGACTTATTTCAGTTAGAATCATCGTACCTGAATCCACTCATTATGCTGATACGAGCCTGATGACATAGATTTCATTGCTGAGTGATACTGCATTGTACGTAAGTACTACAAGTTCTTTATCCATTTTTCACTTTCTGTGATACTGAACTTGTACGGTAAACGAGGTTCTTGTAAACAGAGGCGTCCCAAACTTTGGGGTGGCTGTGTCTTTTTGATTTTAATTTCCCTAAGCTATAGGACCATAAGTGGAGGTGCCCTAGGCTCTGTTGCTTTGTTTTTTAGATGTTTCAGGAAACACCATACACTTCTCCCGAGTGTCTGTTGGCAATTTACATCCCGCCCATCAGCATAACAAGGCTCCCATTTCTCCATGGCCTGTTCTGCCTTTCTGGATTTTACACTTTTTTCAGATGGCCTTTTGACCGGGGGGAAGTGAGACTTCATTGTACTGCAGATTTCCTTTGCAAGTTTGCTTGGTTGGCCAAAAAGGGCGTATGCGTTTTTTCCTGAATATATTCAGGAAAAAAAGCATACACCCATTTTGGCCAAGTGCATCATTGTGGACGTTCTGCCTCCTTTCCTATGCTTTCAATGCAATTCCAGTCTACCTCCTGAAATCGGTTTCCTGCAATTCTGCCCCGCTTTCAAGTCCTCTTGGCAGCCTTACTTCAGTATATTTTTGGACGATAGCTGTCATTTATAACTCTGCAAGTTTGTGAATTACAGTGCCCCTGAGCTCCTTTCTTCAACTCGCTTTCTTGTGACCTGGCCGCAACACCGCAGGATGGCTTCAGGCCCTAATCTGGTTCCGGCACGGCACGCTGAGCCTTTGGTTAATTCCTCTTCCTGGTGGGAAATGAGAGTTAAATTTGCCCGTCCAGACACCTCCAGCTAGTCTCTCATTGGTTCTCGCTATTCCTGTACATCATCCGCAGAAATTGCAAACTGGGCCAAACAGGAGGTTAAAGGCGCTGACTGTCCAAGTGGGGAGAGTGTTAGTAAAGCGTCTGGAATGTTGCACCCGAGTACCAGGGGAGGAGAACTGAGACATATTTGAACACGTCTCCCGTTCACACGGTTGATCATACTCTGGGTTCCACATGCATGTTTTAGCTGAAGGAAGAATACCTTAAACCTGGGTAGTTGAAACCCGTGGAATGGTACCATGCAATATGATTTCAAAGGGGCTTCATTTGCTCACTGACCCTCTCCAATCCTATCACTGCTGCGTTTATGCCCCTGTACACACGCTTGATTCTCTTTCGGAGACATAGCAATCCATAGGTTTTAATATACTTACTAGTCAGGTACATTCTTAGGCGTTTAATATGGGGTGTTGAGTCCATTTCGTTGAGCAAGGAGTAGCTCTTGTCTATTCCATATTTGGCTTAAGGAACTTTATCTGTGCTCATTTCAATCTCTGGTTTTATGCAGCACCCCAACTCACCTTTCCCCTTAAGCAAGCATAAGTTGGTTTTCTAAATTTGAGACCCTGTTCTGTTTTGGAATTCAGTTCCTGTGTAGCCAAGTTTACATTCCGTGTATTACTGATATCTTATGATGTTTCCTTTTCTGTGTGACTTATTTCAGTTAGAATCATCGTACCTGAATCCACTCATTGTGCTGCAAAGTGCCTGATGACATAGATTTCATTGCTGAGTGATACTGCATTGTACGTGAGTACCACAAGTTCTTTATCCATTTTTCACTTTCTGTGATATTGAACTTGTATGGTAAACGAGGTTCTTGTAAACAGAGGCGTCCCAAACTTTGGGGTGGCTGTGTCTTTTTGATTTTAATTTCCCTAAGCTACAGGACCATAAGTGGAAGTGCCCTAGGCTCTGTTGCTTTGTTTTTTAGATGTTTCAGGAAACACCATACACTTCTCCCGAGTGTCTGTTTGCAATTTACATCCCTCCCATCAGCATAACAAGGCTCCCAGGTCTCCATGGCCTGTCCTGCCTTACTGGATTTTACACTTTTTTCAGATGGCCCTTTTGACCAGGGGGAAGTGAGACTTCATTGTAGTGCAGATTTCCTTTGCAAGCTTGCTTGGTTGGCCAAAAAGGGCGTATGCGTTTTTTCCTGAATATATTCAGGAAAAAACGCATACGCCCTTTTTGGCCAGGTGCATCATTGTGGACGCTCTGCCTCTTTTCCTATGCTTTCAATGCAATTCCAGTCTACCTCCTGAAATCGGTTTCCTGCAATTCTGCCCCGCTTTCAAGTCCTCTTGGCAGCCTTACTTCAGTATATTTTTGGACGATACCTGTCATTTATAACTCTGCAGGTTTGTGAATTACAGTGCCCCTGAGCTCCTTTCTTCAACTCGCTTTCTTGTGAGCTGGCCGCAACACCGCAGGATGGCTTCAGGCCCTAATCTGGTTCCGGCACGGCACGCTGAGCCTTTGGTTAATTCCTCTTCCTGGTGGGAAATGAGAGTTAAATTTGACCGTCCAGACACCTCCAGCTAGTCTCTCATTGGTTCTCGCTATTCCTGTTCATCTTCCGCAGAAATTGCAAACTGGGCCAAACAGGAGGTTAAAGGGACTGACTCTCCAAGTTGGGAGAGTGTTAGTAAAGCTTCTGGAATGTTGCACCCGAGTACCATGGTACGAAAACTGAGACATATTTGAACACGTCTCCCGATCACATGGTTGATCATACTCTAGGTTCCACATGCATGTTTTAGCTGAAGGAAGAATACCTTAAACCTGGGTAGTTGAAACCCGTGGAATGGGTACCATGCAATATGACTTCAAAGGGGCTTCATTTGCTCACCGAACCTCTCCAATCCTATCACTGCTGCGTTTATGCCCCTGTACACACGCTTGATTCTCTTTTGGAGACATAGCAATCCATAGGTTTTAAGATACTTACTAGTTAGGGACATTCTTAGGCGTTTAATATGGGGTGTTGAGTCCATTTCGTTGAGCAAGGAGTAGCTCTTGTCTATTCCATATTTGGCTTAAGGAACTTTATCTGTGCTCATTTCAATCTCTGGTTTTATGCAGCACCCCAACTCACCTTTCCCCTTAAGCAAGCATATGTTGGTTTTCTAAATTTGAGACCCTGTTCTGTTTTGGAATTCAGTTCCTGTGTAGCCAAGTTTACATTCCGTGTATTAGTGATATCTTATGATGTTTCTTTTTCTGTGTGACTTATTTCAGTTAGAATCATCGTACCTGAATCCACTCATTATGCTGCTACGGGCCTGATGACTTAGATTTCATTGCTGAGTGATACTGCATTGTACGTAAGTACCACAAGTTCTTTATCCATTTTTCACTTTCTGTGATATTGAACTTGTACGGTAAACGAGGTTCTTGTAAACAGAGGCGTCCCAAACTTTGGGGTGGCTGTGTCTTTTTGATTTTAATTTCCCTAAGCTATAGGACCATAAGTGGAAGTGCCCTAGGCTCTGTTGCTTTGTTTTTTAGATGTTTCAGGAAACACCGTACACTTCTCCCCAGTGTCTGTTGGCAGTTTACATCCCTCCCATCAGCATAACAAGGCTCCCAGTTCTCCATGGCCTGTGGTGCCTTTATGGATTTTACACTTTTTTCAGATGGCCCTTTTGACCTGGTGGAAGTGAGAGTTCATTGTAGTGCAGATTTCCTTTGCAAGCTTACTTGGTTGGCCAAAAAGGGCGTATGCGTTTTTTCCTGAATATATTCAGGAAAAAACGCATACACCCTTTTTGGCCAAGTGCATCATTGTCGAGGTTCTGACTCTCTTCATATGTTTTCAATGCAATTCCAGTCTACCTACTGATATCGGTTTCCTGCAATTCTGCCTTGCTTTCAATGCCTCTTCATAGCCTTACCTCAATATATTTTTTGAAAATAGTTGGCCTTTATAACTCTGCAAGTTTTTGAATTGCAGTGGCCCTTAGCTCCATTTTTCAGCTCTTATTTTTGTGGTCTTGCCCCATAACCACAGGATTCCTTGAAGCCCTATTTTTCTTCTGGGGCACCTTGCTGTGCCTTTGGTTAATTCTTCTTACTGATGTGACATTAGAGTGACATGTGCCCATTGAAACCGCTACAGCTAGTTTCTCACTGGTTCCCCCTATTCCCATTCATCCTCCGCACTAACTGCAGACTGTGCAATACCAGAACTTAAAGGCATTGACTCTCCATGTGGGGATGTTGTTAGTAAAGTGGCTGGAGTGTCGATCCGGAGCCCCAGGAGAGGAAAAATGAGGTGCGTTTTAGAAACCTTTCCCGATCATATGGTATACCAGTCGCTGGGTTTCCCAAGCATGGTTTAGCTGTAGGAAGATTCCCTTCAACCTGGAGTGTTGGGACCCTTGGAATGAGTAGCATGAAGTATTGCATTAAACTTTCGGCAGTTGCTCACCAAAGCTCACCAATCCTCTCAGCCCCAAGTGTCCAGCCTTATGTCTTATCCAGCTGTGGGTTTATATGTGGTCAATCCAGGTTGCATCACAGCCCCTGAGCGAATTTTGTAAGAATTTTTCTCTCTTTCATTGTTTCAGCGTTTTGTTTTTAAAATTTATTTCTATAATGGGATTTAGCTCATTTTCACTGCTGTGTTTGTGCCGCTCTGCACACACTTGATTCCCTTATGGAGATATATCAATACATGGGTTTTAAGATTCTTATTACTCAGATATATTTCTCTGCGGTGTATAGGGTGTGTTGAGGCCAGTTCATTGAGCAAGGTGTAGATCTTGTCTAATACCTATTTGGTTTATTGAACGGTATCTGTGCTAATTTCAAACTCTGGTTTTATGCATCACCCCACCTCTCCTTTCCCCTTAAGCTGACATAAGTGTGTTTTCTAAATGTGAGACACTGTTCTGTTCTGTAATTCATTTCTTGTGCAGCCATATTTACCCTCCCTCTATAAGTGATATCTTATGATATGTTTCTTTTTCTGTTTGACTTATTTCAAGTAGTATTATCGGACCTAAATCCACTCTTTATCCTTCTACTAGCCTTATTACATTGATTTCATGGTGAAGAGATATTCCATTGTACATAAGTACCACATCTTCTTTATCCATTGTTCTCTTTCCTGGGATATTTAAGGTGTACTGAAGTTGAGGTTCTTGTAAACAGAGTAGCCCTAAACTGTGGTGTGCTTGTGTCTTGTTGATTTTAGACTTCCCTAGATATACTCCCATGATTGGAAGTGTCCTATGCTCTGTAGCTCTGTTTTTTAGATGATTTAGGAACCACCATACACTTCTCCAGAGTGGCTCTCGGCAGTTCACACACTGCCCATCAGCGTATAAAGGCTCCCTGTTCTCCATGGCCTGTCCTGCATTTCTGGTTTTTACAATTTTTTAGGATGGCCCTTTTGACTGGTGGGAAATGAGACTTCTTTGTTGTGCACATTTGCATTGCTTGCTTGCTTCGTTGCCCATAAAGTGCGTATGCGTTTTTTTCCTGGATATAATCAGGAAAAGACGCATACGCCCTTTTGGGCCAACTGCATCATTGTCGAAATTCTGCTGCTTTTCATGTGCGTTAAAGACGAGTCCAATCTATCTCTTGAAATCTGTTTCTTGCAATTCTGTCTTGCATTCAGATCCTCTTCTTTGCCTTACCTCAACATATTTTTGGACGTTAGTTTTCATTTATAACTCTGCAGGTTTGTGAATTGCAGTGACCCTGAGCTCCATTTTTTAAGTTGCTCTTTTGTGAGCTGGCCTCAAACCCGCAGGATTGCTTCAGGCCCTATTTTGGCTCCGGCGAGGCAGGCTGAGCCTTTCTTTAATTCTTATTCTTAATGGGAAATTAGAGTGATATGTGCCCGTCCAAACCCCTACAACTATTCTCTCATTGGTTCCCCCTCTTCCCGTTCATCCTCCTCACAATTTGCAAAATGTGTGAAACAGAAGTTTAAATGTGCTGATTCTCCAAGTGGGGAGATTCTAAGTAGCGTGGCTGGAATGGTGAACAGGAGCACCAGGAGAGGATAAATGAGGTGCATTTTAGACACATCTCCCGATCACATGGTGTACAGTCCTCTGGGTTTTCCATGCATGTTTTAGCTGTAGGAAGATCCCTTGAACCTGCAGATTTGGGACCCATTGAATGGGTACCAGGTAGTATTACTTTAAAGGGTGTGCATTTCCTCACCCAACCTCACATTTCTCTTAGCGCAAACAGTTTCCAGCCTTATGTCTCATCCTGCTGTGGGTCTAGATGTGTTCAATCCATGTTGCATCACCGTCCCTGAGGAAAAGTTGTAAGAGGTTTTCTCTGTCTCTCTGTCGTTTATTTTTTTCAATTTATTACTATATTGGTTACAGCTGATTTTCAAAGCTCTGTTTCTTGCTGCTGTACATCCACTTGATTCACGTACAGAGAGACATCAATAAATTCTTTTTCAGATTCTTACCAGTCGTATATATTCTTTTCCGGTGACTTGAGTGTGCTGAGTGCAGTTCTTTTAGCTACCGTGTAGGCCTTGTTGATTATCAGTTTGGTATTTGGAATGGTATCTTTGCTAATTTCAACCTCCTGGATGATGCCTCACCCCTCCCCACCTTTCCCGTTTAGCAGCCTTATGCGTGTTTTCTACATATTTGACTATGTTTTTGTTTTGTAATTTATTTCATGTGTAGCCATTTTGGATTCCACCTTTAAGTGATAGCTTATGATATGTGTCTTTTTCTTTTTGAATTCTGTCACTTAGAATGATCATACGTAACTCCTCGGGAGTTGTTACAACTGGCCATATTTCATTGATTTCCAGGCTGAATAATATTCCACTCTACCTAAGTACCACATCTCTATCCATTTTTTCCCTCCAGAGACATTTAAGTTATATCCTAGTCGAGGATCTTTTAAACAGAGAGGGGGTAAACATTGGGGTGCCTGTGTCCTCTCGATTTTTGTTTTTCCCAAGATATACGCCCATGAGTGCAAGTGCCCTATGCTCTGTAGCTCATTTTTTAGATGCTTTAGTAAACACAATACACTTCTCCAGAATGGCCGTTGGCAATATACATTTCCACTATAAGTCTCACAGGGCTCCCTCTTCTCGTTGCCCTGTCCTGCATTTCTGTTGTTTACGCTTTATGAGGATGGCTCTTCTGACTGATGCGAAGTGATATCTTTTGTAGTATTGACTTCCAGTGCCCACCTGTTTGGTTGGCTAAAAAAGTGTATGCCCTTTTCTTGAATATATACAGAAAAAAACGCATACACCCTTTTTGGCCAACTGCAATGTTGGCAATGTTCAGCTCCTTTTCTTGTGCTTAATGGCGAGTCCTTTCTACCTCCTCAAATCCCTTTCCTGCCATTCTCCCTTGCTTACAAGTCCTTTTCTTTGACTTTCCTCAAGACATTTTTCAGTGATGGATATTTTCAACTCTGCAGTTTTGTGAATTTTACTGCCCCTGAGTTCCATTGTTCAACTTGTGTTTATGGGAACTGGCCACAAAGCAGCGGGATTTCCTCAAGCCCTATACTGTTTCCATGGGCAACCCTAGCCTTTGGTCAATTCGTCTTCCTGATTGGAAATTAGAGTGACATGTGCCTGTCTGAACACCTAGGACTTGTCTCTCATTGTTCCTCATCCTTCCGCTTCATCCTCTGGACAAATTCCAAACTGTACGCAACAGGATGTTGACAGTGCTGACATCTCCAAGTGGGGAGACTGTTAGTAAAGACGCTGGAGGGGTGAACCCGAGCACCAGGAGATGAGGAGATGAGATGCCTTTTCCAAACTCTTCCCGATCAGACGGTATACCATCCTCTGGGTGTGACAGACATGTTTTAGCAGTAGGAAGAGTCCCATTCATGTAAGGAGAACACCAGGGCTTTTTCAAAATCAGTGTCTCCCCGAAACCCAAACTGGGGAAGTTTTTAAGCTACGGCTACACATATGTTCATTAAGGGCCTTGGGAAGTAGGCAGAGTCCAAACTTTAGATAATTGAAGTCTTCAGGGTCAGAAGCACTCACCACCAGCTTCCCTTAGGCTACACTTGAACTGTCATTGATAGATGATGTCAATAAAAATATCTATTCTTTTTCAGATTATTTCCCCTTATAGGTTATTGCAAAATGTTGAGTGTAGTTCCCTGTGCTATACAGTAGTTCCTTGTTGATGATCTATTTTATACATAGCAGTGTGTATGTGTTAATTCCAAACTGTTAATTTATCCCTCCTCCCACCTTTCCCCTTTGGTAATAATAAATTATAAGATTTTATACTTCTCAGAAATGGGGGAGCTGAAAGAGAGGTATCATTTTCAATGGAAAAGCATTTAAAACAAGATTGAAGGTTTAACCAAGATTATTAGATGTACATCCTTGGAAAGAAATCACTTCGTTTCTCTAATATTGACCTGACAAATAAGACAAACCTTTTCACTGAACTTGCTTATAAAAAGTGATGGAAATATCAAATGGTAGTGTTAAAAACATCTTATTTTACCCGAGCCTTATACACTGTTCTATGTTAACTACAGTTTGGCTCACACATCTGTTCATTGAGGTTACAATAGTCTCAATTTCTGTTACTGATCCTCCAGAGTGGACCCCAACAAGTGTCCCCCTGCCCAGTGTCATTGGGGCCAACAGATCGAGACTGAGTTTGGTTCACAAGCAAAGGAAACTTTATATTTTGATCAGAGAATGGAGAGGTGAGAGCATGCACTACCCCGTGGGCTGTGGGCTGGGCTGCTGTGTAGAGATCCTGTCAGAGTCAGTGGGAGGGAGGGAGGGGGCGGAGCTCTTGAGGGCCGGGTTGGCTGTAGCTCAGGCTCTATATCGTGGAGTCTGCACTGGGCCCCAGGAGCTGAGGTGTCGACCCAGCCATTCTGCACTAGGAAATCTGGTCTGAAGTGCCGGGTGTGGAACCTCTGCATGCGGGACCCTAGGAGCACGTGAAATTAGACAAAGCACAAAGGATAAAAAAGGTTAGACTTGACTTTATTGCCCAGATTCTATTTTTATCTCCCAGGGATTTTTAATGGGCTTTGCTGGGGACAAACCCCTCCTCTGCTTTTTGTCCCGTTCCTCATTCTTGGAGTGCTGAGGGTGCAGACCCTTCTTCTGTAACTGCTGAGTGCTGAGTTGGGAGCCCTCATACCCTGGGGCGAGGGTCAGAGCTTCTCCCCAGCAGCCTCCCGGTGACGTTGATTGTCCCCAGGACCCCTGCCTCCCTGCTCGTCCACCTGAGCACCAGCATTGGAAGTGTTATAGATTCTAATGACCTTTAAGGGTCCAGGAAAGAGATGTGCAGAGACACTGTGGGGGCCGGTTTCACCCTGCCCCACATTTGTTTGGCCACCTTAGGCTGACCGTTTCTGCCAGCCTAGATGCTCTGACCAGTAGTCTGCGCTTTCTTCAATTAGGCCCCTGAATTAACGTACAAACAGCACCAGGTGTCAGAGCCCTGCCCGCTCAACTCCCAGACAGTCCAGGGTCAGTGGTGATCAAGGACCATGATGGCCACTGAGTCAACAGCCTTTTGAAGTAAACAGGAGTCCAGCCGGTCTTATTGGCCACCATCATCACGGTGTCTGTAGGCTTTTCTATGGTGACAGTGTGGTATACTGTTCCCCCGCCAAGATTATTAGCTCCCCTCTGGGTGCAGTAAGTCCTGCAAGCAGTAGTCTACTCTTTTGGGACACACTCTTGTTGTTTTATGAGAGAAACTCCAGGTCAAGTGATGTTCACACGAGTCGTCATGGTGCCCTGTTGCCCCCGGTTATCTCTCTGGATGTTGGAGTTGGAGGGCCTCCTCACTCGAGGTCGGTGTGCCCACGGAGCGAACCCTGCAACTTCAGGGCATGGTTGGTGGTTAGGATCACCACGTGGGGTCCTTTTCCCTTAGGAGGGAGGTGGCCTTTTGGGCTGCTGATTTCCAGGTTTTTAGATACCGCCAGTATCTTGGCCAGATGTGGCAGTGGGCCAAGCCCCTTGGTGACTGTAGTTTATCCTACCTGGATGGCATTCTTGCATTGTTCCATTTCAAGTGGTCCCAGTTTTTGCACTAATTCTCCAATGGCGATTCACCTTTCACCGGGAATGTAAAGGTCAAAGGGTTTAGCTAAATTAGGGAGTTCCAGGGCAAGGGTCTGAATTGACTGCTCTTTCCATTCTTGAAAGGCCACTTCTGGATTCTATTCAAAAGGATCATCATCTTTTCCTTTCAGTGTTTCATATAGAGGCCCAGCTAGTAGACTGTAGTTAGGGATCCAGAAGCAGCAAACCCTGGCCTCCCCAGGAACCCCTAAGCTGTCTTCTAGTTTTAGAAAGGAGTAAGGCTGAAAATGGTTTCTTCCCTTTCCTGGGATGGGCTTCTCCGACCTTCTGTAAGAATGAAGCCCAGGCAGGTCACTGCAGTCTGTGATATTTGAGCTTTTTCTTGGACAACTTCTATCCTTTATTGGCTTGGTAGTTCAGAGGCCTCCTTAGTAGGGCTGGTGATCAGAATGTCGTCTGCGTATTGAAGGAGGGTTTCCTTTTCCAGAGGTAGAACTTTTAGGTCTTTAGCTAAGCTTTCCCCAAAGATGGTGTGGGAATTTTTGCACCCTTGGGGCCAGACGGCCCGGAAGTATTGTTTTAGTTGTATGTTGAGTCCTGCCACTCACAAGCCAAAATTTCTTGTGACTCTGGGACTAATGGAATACAAAAGAAGGCATCATTGAAGACTAATACAGAATACCATGTCCTGGTGGTTGGTAGAATGATCAGCAGGGTATAGGAATTAGGAGCAACTGGAGGTATATCCTCGGTGGCTTCACTGACTGTCCTGACATCCTTTACCAGGTCCCCAGCAGCCCATGGGGCTCTCGTGGTCAGACCAATCCCAGAATATGGAGCTCACCTGGGCAGGTACCCCACCCCCACCCCAGCCCACGGGGCTCTCGTGGTCAGGCCCCTCCGAGGATACAGAGCTACCCTTGCAGATACTGTGGCAGGGCTGGGCACACAGGAACCGTGCACATAGCCCTCATTGCAGAGCACCCCCAGCTCACCTGTCGCTCAGAGCTGACACAGAGCACCTCAGAGCAGGACTTGAACTAACAAACAGCAGCTGTGACAGGTCTGTGACCCTGGGCATCACTCTGTGTGGCCTCCCTCCACCTGGTCTTCCAGAGACTTCCACTGCACCCGGGGCACCAGGCCTCTGTCTCCAACCACCACCCACCCCTCCTCTCCCTGACTCCTGGGTTCCTCTCATTAGGAGAGGGTTTTCTTGAAGTGGTCTCCCACTCATGGGCCAGATAAAATGATTAGAAAACAAGCCAAAGCTGCAGCCCCTTGTCTATCCTGACTCTCGGGAGCCCACACCTGTTCCTTGGACCTAGCCGCTTCAGCAAGTTCCATTTTCTGCAACTGTGAGCCCCTGAGGGGTGATGATTGGCTGACCTGGGCAGACTTACCGTGCCGGCCAGCCCTCCCCAGGTGTGCCTGGGTTGAGATCAATATAAATACCACTCCAGGCAGCAAGAGCCCCTGCAGCCGTGCCTGACGCCATTTTCTCTGCCCTGTCAGCAGTCTCGGGGCTGGGCTGGTGGGAGGGAGGGAGAGGCCACGGCTTTGTGGGTGGCCCAGTGTGAGTGGGGCTCTGCTGGACTTTCTGCAGCAGTTGCCAGGCTGCCACCTGCTAAAGAAGAGGATGTGTCACCCATACCTGCTGCTGGAATTTCTCCCTGGGCAGAGGTGAGGAAGGAAAAAAAGCAGTGGGGGCAGGGACAGGACGGGTATCTCAGGCAGGGAAATGGAAATCTTCCAGAAAAGCACCCAGGGCCAGGACCATCCTGGCTGGCCTGCAGGCACCAAGTCGGCCGGCATGCTGTCACTCGTGTGGCTCCATGGCCCTTCCTCTAGGCTTTCAAGTCCTTGTATATATTCAGGTGTTTTACCTGGGACGGGTGGGAATAGTTCAGCAGCAACTGGCCTGGGGCTCAGCTCACGTTTACTCACAGATGCCCTGGCACGGTGCCCCAGCTTTGCAATGAGGACGCTTGTTGCGTGGGGGCTGCTGGCTGAATGGGAGACGATTCCCCACCACTGACCAACTTCAGAATTGTTTACAACTGGAGCAAGTGCCCTGATACGGTTTTCCTCTGTGTAACTGGTGGGTTCTGTGTTTTTTTTCTCTTTTTCGTTTTTGGTTCAAGGTAGATTTTATTCCTCTTTTTTGTATTTACAGATATAAGCATGGAAATAAATTATTCATATAAATACATGTATGTGCAGGGAATAATTGTTTTTTCTGTTTTATTTTTTAAATTTTATTTCTTTTTAATTTTGAATTTTATTTTATATTTTTATACAGCAGGTTCTTATTGGTTATCTATTTTATACATATAAATGTATACATGCCAATCCCAGTCTCTCAACTCCTCCCACCACCACCCCCCCAACAGCTTTCCCCCCTTGTTGTCCATACGTTTGTTGTCTACATCTGTTGCTCTATTTATGCCTTGCAAAATGGTTAATCTGTACAGTTTTTCTAGGTTCCACATATATGCATGAATATACAAGATTTGTTTTTCTCTTTCTGACTTACTTCACTCTGTATGACAGTCTCTGGATCCATCGACGTCTCTACAAATGACCCAATTTCATTCCTTTTCATGGCTTAGTAATATTCCATTTTATATATGTACCACGGCTTTATGCATTCGTCTGTCTGTGGGCATTTAGGTTGCTTCCATTACCTCGATATTGTAAATAGTGATGCAATGAACATTGCGGTGAATGTCTCTTTTTGATTTATGGTTTTGTCTGGGTATATGTCCAGTACTGGGATTGCTGTATCATATGGTAATTCTATTGTTAGTTTCTTAAGAAATTCCATATTGTTCTCCATAATGACTGTATCAATTTATATTCCCAACAATAGTGGAAGAGGGTTCCTTTTCTCCACACCCTTTCCAGCATTTTTTGTTTGTAGATTTTCTATGATGCCTATTCTACCAGGTGTGAGGTGATACCTCATTGCTGAATCCATTACGTTGAGCAAGGGGTAGGTCTTGTCTATTCCATATTTGGCTTATGGAACAGTATCTGTGCTAATTTCAAACTCTGCTTTTATGCAGCACCCCAACTCACCTTTCCCCTTAAGCAAGCATAAGTAGGTTTTCTAAATTTGAGTCCCTGTTCTATTTTGTAATTCAGTTTCTGTGTAGCCAAGTTTACATTCCGTGTATTAGTGATATCTCATGATGTTTCTTTTTCTGTGTGACTTATTTCAGTTAGAATCATCATACCTGAATCCACTCATTATGCTGCTATGGGCCTGATGACATAGATTTCATTGCTGAGTGATATTGCATTGTACGTAAGTACCACAACTTCTTTATCCATTTTTCACTTTCTGCAATATTGAACTTGTACCGTAAACGAGGTTCTTGTAAACAGAGCCGTCCCAAACTTTGGGGTGGCTGTGTCTTTTTGATTTTAATTTCCCTAAGCTATAGGACCATAAATGGAAGTGCCCTAGGCTCTGTTGCTTTGTTTTTTAGATGTTTCAGGAAACACCATACACTTCTCCCAAGTGGCTGTTGGCAATTTACATCCACCCATCAGCATAACAAGGCTCTCAGTTCTCCATGGCCTGTCCTGCCTTTCTGGATTTTACACTTTTTTCAGATGGCCCTTTTGACCGGGGGGAAGTGAGACTTCATTGTAGTGCAGGTTTCCTTTGCAAGCTTGCTTGGTTGGCCAAAAAGGGCGTATTTGTTTTTTCCTGAATATATTCAGGAAAAAACGCATACGCACTTTTTGGCCAAGTGCATCATTGTGGACGTTCTGCCTATTTTCCTATCTTTAAATGCAATTCCAGTCTACCTCCTGAAATCGGTTTCCTGCAATTCTGCCCCGCTTTCAAGTCCTCTTGGCAGCCTTACTTCAGTATATTTTTGGACGATAGCTGTCATTTATAACTCTGCATGTTTGTGAATTACAGTGCCCCTGAGCTCCTTTCTTCAACTCGCTTTCTTGTGAGCTGGCCGCAACACCGCAGGATTGCTTCAGGCTGTAATCTGGTTCCATCACGGCATGCTGAGCCTTTGGTTAATTCCTGTTCCTGGTGGGAAATGAGAGTTAAATTGCCCATCCAGACACCTCCAGATAGTCCCTCATTTGTTCTCCCTATTCCTGTTCATCTTCCACAGAAATTGCAAACTGGGCCAAACAGTAGGTTAAAGGCACTGACTCTCCAAGTCGGGAGAGGGTTAGAAAAGCGTCTGGAATGTTGCTCCCGAGTACCAGGGGACGAAAACTGAGACATATTTGAACACGTCTCCCAATCACACGGTTCATCATACTCTGGGTTCCACATGCATGTTTTAGCTGAAGGAAGAATACCTTAAACCTGGAGAGTTGAGACCCGTGGAATGGGTACCATGCAATATGACTTCAAAGGGTCTTCATTTGCTCACCGAACCTCTCCAATGTTACCACTGCTGCGTTTATGCCCCTGTACACATGCCTGATTATCTTTCAGAGAGATAGCCATACATAGGTTTTAAGATACTTACTAGTCAGGTACATTCTTAGGCGTTTAATATGGGGTGTTGAGTCCATTACGTTGAGCAAGGAGTAGCTCTTGTCTATTCCATATTTGGCTTAAGGAACTTTATCTGTGCTCATTTCAATCTCTGGATTTATGTAGCACCCCAACTCACCTTTCCCCTTAAGCAAGCATAAGTTGGTTTTCTAAATTTGAGACCCTGTTCTGTTTTGTAATTCAGTTCCTGTGTAGCCGAGTTTACATTCCGTGTATTAGTGATATCTTATGATGTTTCTTTTTCTGTGTGACTTATTTCAGTTAGAATCATCGTACCTGAATACACTCATTATGCTGCTACGGGCCTGATGACATAGATTTCATTGCTGAGTGATATTGCATTGTACGTATGTACCACAACTTCTTTATCAATTTTTCACTTTCTGCGATATTGAACTTGTACCGTAAATGAGATTCTTGTAAACAGAGCTGTCCCAAACATTGGGGTGGCTGTGTCTTTTTGATTTTAATTTCACTAAGCTATAGGACCATAAGTGGAAATGCCCTAGGCTCTGTTGCTTTGTTTTTTAGATGTTTCAGGAAACACCATACACTTCTCCCTAGTGACTGTTGGCAATTTACAACCCGCCCATCAGCATAACAAGGCTCCCAGTTCTCCCTGGCCTGTCCTGCCTTTCTGGATTTTACACTTTTTTCAGATGGCCCTTTTGACCGGGGGGAAGTGAGACTTCATTGTAGTGCAGATTTCCTTTGCAAGCTTGCTTGGTTGGCCAAAAAGGGCGTATGCGTTTTTTCCTGAATATATTCAGGAAAAAACGCATACGCCCATTTTGGCCAAGTGCATCATTGTCGACATTCTGCCTCTTTTCCTATGCTTTAAATGCAATTCCAGTCTACCTCCTGAAATCGGTTTCCTGCAATTCTGCCCCGCTTGCAAGTCCTCTTGTCAGCCTTACTTCAGTATATTTTTGGACTATAGCTGTCATTTATAACTCTGCAGGTTTGTGAATTACAGTGCCCCTGAGCTGCTTTCTTCAACTCGCTTTCTTGTGAGCTGGCCGCAACACCGCAGGATGGCTTCAGGCCCTAATCTGGTTCCGGCACGGCATGCTGAGCCTTTGGTTAATTCCTCTTCCTGGTGGGAAATGAGAGTTAAATTTGCCCGTCCAGACACCTCCAGCTAATCTCTCATTGGTTCTCCCTATTCCTGTTCATCTTCCGCAGAAATTGCAAACTGGGCCAAACAGGAGGTTAAAGGCACTGACTCTCCAAGTCGGGAGAGTGTTAGTAAAGCGTCTGGAATGTTGCACCCGAGTACCAGGCGACGAAATCTGTGACATATTTGAACACGTCTCCCGATCACATGGTTGATCATACTCTGGGTTCCACATGCATGTATTAGGTGAAGGAAGAATACCTTAAACCTGGAGAGTTGAGACCTGTGGAATGGGTACCATGCAATATGACTTCAAAGGGTCTTCATTTGCTCCCCGAACCTCTCCAATCCTATCACTGCTGCGTTTATGCCCCTGTACACATGCTTGATTCTCTTTCGGAGACATAGCAATCCATAGGTTTTAAGATACTTACTAGTCAGGTACATTCTTAGGCGTTTAATATGCGGTGTTGAGTCCATTTGGTTGAGCAAGGAGTAGCTCTTGTCTATTCCATATTTGGCTTAAGGAACTTTATCTGTGCTCATTTCAATCTCTGGTTTTATGCAGCACCTCAACTCACCTTTCCCCTTAAGCAAGCATAAGTTGGTTTTCTAAATTTGAGACCCTGTTCTGTTCTGTAATTCAGTTCCTGTGTAGCCAAGTTTACATTCTGTGTATTACTGATATCTTATGGTGTTTCTTTTTCTGTGTGACTTATTTCAGTTAGAATCATCATACCTGAATCCACTCATTGTGCTGCTAAGGGCCTGATGACATAGATTTCATTGCTGAGTGATATTGCTTTCTAAGTAAATACCACAACTTCTTTATCCATTTTTCACTTTCTGCGATGTTGAACTTGTACTGTAAACGAGGTTCTTGTAAACAGAGGCGTCCCAAACTTTGGGGTGGCTGTGTCTTTTTGATTTTAATTTCCCTAAGCTATAGGACCATAAGTGGAAGTGCCCTAGGTTCTGTTGCTTTGTTTCTTAGATGTTTCAGGAAACACCATACACTTCTCACGAGTGTCTGTTGGCAATTTACATCCCGCCCATCAGCATAACAAGGCTCACAGTTCTCCATGGCCTGTCCTGCCTTTCTGGATTTTACACTTTTTTCAGATGGCCCTTTTGACCGGGGGGAAGAGAGACTTCATTGTAGTGCAGATTTCCTTTGCAAGCTTGCTTGGTTGGCCAAAAAGGGCGTATGCGTTTTTTCCTGAATATATTCAGGAAAAAACGCATACGGCCTTTTTGACCAAGTGCATCATTGTGGACGTTCTGCCTCTTTTCCTATGCTTTCAATGCAATTCCAGTCTACCTCCTGAAATCGGTTTCCTGCAATTCTGCCCCGCTTTCAAGTCCTCTTGGCAGCCTTACTTCAGTATATTTTTGGACGATAGCTGTCATTTATAACTCTGCAGGTTTGTGAATTACAGTGCCCCTGAGCTCCTTTCTTCAACTCGTTTTCTTTTGAGCTGGCCGCAACACCGCAGGATGGCTTCAGGCCCTAATCTGGTTCCGGCACGGCACGCTGAGCCTTTGGTTATTACCTCTTCCTGGTGGGAAATGCGAGTTAAATTTGCCCGTCCAGACACATCCAGCTAGTCTCTCATTGGTTCTCGCTATTCCTGTTCATCTTCCGCAGAAATTGCAAACTGGGCCAAACAGGAGGTTAAAGGCGCTGACTCTCCAAGTGGGGAGAGTGTTAGTAAAGCGTGTGGAATGTTGCACCCGAGTACCAGGGGAGGAAAACTGAGACATATTTGAACACGTCTAGCGCTCACACGGTTGATCATACTCTGGGTTCCACATGCATGTTTTAGCTGAAGGAAGAATACCTTAAACCTGAGTAGTTGAAACCCGTGCAATGGGTACCATGCAATATGACTTCAAAGGGTCTTCACTTGCTCACCGAACCTCTCCAATCCTATCACTGCTGCGTTTATGCCCCTGTACACATGCTTGATTCTCTTTCGGAGACATAGCAATCCATAGGTTTTAAGATACTTACTAGTCAGGTACATTCTTAGGCGTTTAATATGCGGTGTTGAGTCCATTTCGTTGAGCAAGGAGTAGCTCTTGTCTATTCCATATTTGGCTTAAGGAACTTTATCTGTGCTCATTTCAATCTCTGGTTTTATGCAGCACCCCAACTCACCTTTCCCCTTAAGCAAGCATAAGTTGGTTTTCTCAATTTGAGACCCTGTTCTGTTTTGGAATTCAGTTCCTGTGTAGCCAAGTTTACATTCCGTGTATTAGTGATATCTTATGATGTTTCTTTTTCTGTGTGACTTATTTCAGTTAGAATCATCGTACCTGAATCCACTCATTATGCTGCTATGGGCCTGATGACATAGATTTCATTGCTGAGTGATTCTGCATTGTACGTAAGTACCACAAGTTCTTTATCCATTTTTCACTTTCTGTGATACTGAACTTGTATGGTAAACGAGGTTCTTGTAAACAGAGGCGTCCCAAACTTTTGGGTGGCTGTGTCTTTTTGATTTTAATTTCCCTAAGCTATAGGACCATAAGTGGAAGTGCCCTAGGCTCTGTTGCTTTGTTTTTTAGATGTTTCAGGAAACGCCATACACTTCTCCCTAGTGTCTGTTAGCAATTTACATCCCGTCCATCAGCATAACAAGGCTCCCAGTTCTCCATGGCCTGTCATGCCTTTCTGGATTTTACACTTTTTTCAGATGGCCCTTTTGACCGGGGGGAAGTGAGACTTCATTTTAGTGTAGATTTCCTTTGCAAGCTTGCTTGGTTGGCCAAAAAGGGCGTATGCATTTTTTCCTGAATATATTCAGGAAAAAACTCATACGCCCTTTTTGGCCAAGTGCATCATTGTGGACGTTCTGCCTCTTTTCCTATGCTTTCAATGCAATTCCAGTCTACCTCCTGAAATCGGTTTCCTGCAATGCTGCCCCGCTTTCAAGTTCTCTTGGCAGCCTTACTTCAGTATATTTTTGGACGATAGCTGTCATTTATAACTCTGCAGATTTGTGAATTACAGTGCCCCGGAGCTCCTTTCTTCAACTCGCTTTCTTTTGAGCTGGCCGCAACACCGCAGGATGGCTTCAGGCCCTAATCTGGTTGCGGCACGGCACGCAGAGCCTTTGGTTATTTCCTCTTCCTGGTGGGAAATGAGAGTTAAATTTGCCCGTCCAGACAACTCCAGCTAGTCTCTCATTGGTTCTCCCTATTCCTGTTCATCTTCCGCAGAAATTGCAAACTGGGCCAAACAGGAGGTTAAAGGCGCTGACTGTCCAAGTGGGGAGAGTGTTAGTAAAGCATCTGGAATGTTGCACCCGAGTACCAGGGGAGGAAAACTGAGACATATTTGAACACGTATCCCGATCACATGGTTGATCATGCTCTAGGTTCCACATGCATATTTTAGCTGAAGGAAGAATACCTTAAACCTGGGTAGTTGAAACCCGTGGAATGGGTACCATGCAATATGACTTCAAACTGTCTTCATTTGCTCACCGAACCTCTCCAATCCTATCACTGCTGCGTTTATGCCCCTGTACACATGCTTGATTCTCTTTCGGAGACATAGCAATCCATAGGTTTTACGATCCTTACTAGTCAGGTACATTCTTAGGCGTTTAATATGTGGTGTTGAGTCCATTTCGTTGAGCAAGGAGTAGCTCTTGTCTATTCCATATTTGGCTTAAGGAACTTTATCTGTGCTCATTTCAATCTCTGGTTTTATGCAGCACCCCAACTCACCTTTCCCCTTAAGCAAGCATAAGTTGGTTTTCTAAATTTGAGACCCTGTTCTGTTCTGTAATTCAGTTCCTGTGTAGCCAAGTTTACATTCCGTGTATTACTGATATCTTATGTTGTTTCTTTTTATGTGTGACTTATTTCAGTTAGAATCATCATACCTGAATCCACTCATTGTGCTTCTAAGGGCCTGATGACATAGATTTCATTGCTGAGTGATATTGCTTTGTAAGTAAATACCACAACTTCTTTATCCATTTTTCACTTTCTGCGATGTTGAACTTGTACTTTAAACGAGGTTCTTGTAAACAGAGGCGTCCCAAACTTTGGGGTGGCTGTGTCTTTTTGATTTTAATTTCCCTAAGCTATAGGACCATAAGTGGAAGTGCCCTAGGCTCTGTTGCTTTGTTTTTTAGATGTTTCAGGAAACACCATACACTTCTCCCGAGTGTCTGTTGGCAATTTACATCCCGCCCATCAGCAAAACAAGGCTCCCAGTTCTCCATGGCCTGTCCTGCCTTTCTGGATTTTACACTTTTTTCAGATGGCCCTTTTGACCGGGGGGAAGTGAGACTTCATTGTAGTGCAGATTTCCTTTGCAGGCTTGCTTGGTTGGCCAAAAAGGGCGTATGCGTTTTTTCCTGAATATATTCATGAAAAAACGCATACACCCTTTTTGGCCAAGTGCGTCATTGTGGACGTTCTGCCTCATTTCCTATGCTTGAAATGCAATTCCAGTCTACCTCCTGAAATCGGTTTCCTGCAATTCTGCCCCGCTTTCAAGTCCTCTTGGCAGCCTTACTTCAGTATATTTTTGGACGATAGCTGTCATTTATAACTCTGCAGGTTTGTGAATTACAGTGTCCCGGAGCTCCTTTCTTCAACTCGCTTTCTTTTGAGCTGGCCGCAACACCGCAGGATGGCTACAGGCCCTAATCTGGTTCCGGCACGGCACGCTGAGCCTTTGGTTATTTCCTCTTCCTGGTGGGAAATGAGAGTTAAATTTGCCCGTCCAGACACCTCCAGCTAGTCTCTCATTGGTTCTCCCTATTCCTGTTCATCTTCCGCAGAAATTCCAAACTGGGCCAAACAGGAGGTTAAAGGCGCTGACTCTCCATGTGGGGAGAGTGTTAGTAAAGCATCTGGAATGTTGCACCCGAGTACCAGGGTACGAAAACTGAGACATATTTGAACACGTCTCCCAATCACATGGTTGATCATACTCTAGGTTCCACATGCATGTTTTAGCTGAAGGAAGAATACCTTAAACCTGGGTAGTTGAAACCCGTGGAATGGGTACCATAAAATATGACTTCAAAGGGTCTTCATTTGCTCACCGAACCTCTCCAATCCTATCACTGCTGCATTTATGCCCCTGTACACATGCTTGATTCTCTTTCGGAGACATAGCAATCCATAGGTTTTACGATCCTTACTAGTCAGGTACATTCTTAGGCGTTTAATATGCGGTGTTGAGTCCATTTCGTTGAGCAAGGAGTAGCTCTTGTCTATTCCATATTTGGCTTAAGGAACTTTATCTGTGCTCATTTCAATCTCTGGTTTTATGCAGCACCCCAACTCACCTTTCCCCTTAAGCAAGCATAAGTTGGTTTTCTAAATTTGAGACCCTGTTCTGTTCTGTAATTCAGTTCCTGTGTAGCCAAGTTTACATTCCGTGTATTACTGATATCTTATGTTGTTTCTTTTTATGTGTGACTTATTTCAGTTAGAATCATCATACCTGAATCCACTCATTGTGCTTCTAAGGGCCTGATGACATAGATTTCATTGCTGAGTGATATTGCTTTGTAAGTAAATACCGCAACTTCATTATCCATTTTTCACGTTCTGCGATGTTGTACTTGTACTGTAAACGAGGTTCTTGTAAACAGAGCCGTTCCAAACATTGGGGTGGCTGTGTCTTTTTGATTTTAATTTCCCTAAGCTATAGGACCATAAGTGGAAGTGCCCTAGGCTCTGTTGCTTTGTTTTTTAGATGTTTCAGGAAACACCATACACTTCTCCCGAGTGTCTGTTGGCAATTTACATCCCGCCCATCAGCATAACAAGGCTCCCAGTTCTCCATGGCCTGTCCTGCCTTTCTGGATTTTACACTTTTTTCAGATGGCCCTTTTGACCGGGGGGAAGTGAGACTTCATTGTAGTGCAGATTTCCTTTGCAAGCTTGCTTGGTTGGCCAAAAAGGGCGTATGCGTTTTTTCCTGAATATATTCAGGAAAAAACGCATACGCCCTTTTTGGCCAAGTGCATCATTGTGGACGTTCTGCCTCTTTTCCTATGCTTTCAATGCAATTCCAGTCTACCTCCTGAAATCGGTTTCCTACAATTCTGCCCCGCTTTCAAGTCCTCTTGGCAGCCTTACTTCAGTATATTTTTGGACGATAGCTGTCATTTATAACTCTGCAGGTTTGTGCATTACAGTGCCCCTGAGCTCCTTTCTTCAACTCGCTTTCTTTTGAGCTGGCCGCAACACCGCAGGATGGCTTCAGGCCCTAATCTTGTTCCGGCACGGCACGCTGACCCTTTGGTTAATTCCTCTTCCTGGTGGGAAATGAGAGTTAAATTTGCCCGTCCAGACACCTCCAGCTAATCTCTCATTGGTTCTCCCTATTCCTGTTCATCTTCCGCAGAAATTGCAAACTGGGCCAAACAGGAGGTTAAAGGCACTGACTCTCCTGTTGGGGAGAGTGTTAGTAAAGTGTCTGGAATGTTGCACCCGAGTACCAGGGTACGAAAACTGAGACATATTTGAACACGTCTCCCGTTCACACGGTTGATCATACTCTGGGTTCCACATGCATGTTTTAGCTGAAGGAAGAATACCTTAAACCTGGAGAGTTGAGACCCGTGGAATGGGTACCATGCAATATGACTTCAAAGGGTCTTCATTTGCTCACCGAACCTCTCCAATCCTATCACTGCTGCGTTTATGCCCCTGTACACACGCTTGATTCTCTTTTGGAGACATAGCAATCCATAGGTTTTAAGATACTTACTAGTCAGGTACATTCTTAGGCGTTTAATATGGGGTGTTGAGTCCATTTCGTTGAGCAAGGAGTAGCTCTTGTCTATTCCATATTTGGCTTAAGGAACTTTATCTGTGCTCATTTCAATCTCTGGTTTTATGCAGCACCCCAACTCACCTTTCCCCTTAAGCAAGCATAAGTTGGTTTTCTAAATTTGAGACCCTGTTCTGTTTTGGAATTCAGTTCCTGTGTAGCCAAGTTTACATTCCGTGTATTAGTGATATCTTATGATGTTTCTTTTTCTGTGTGACTTATTTCAGTTAGAATCATCGTACCTGAATCCACTCATTATGCTGCTACGGGCCTGATGACATAGAATTCTTTGCTGAGTGATACTGCATTGTACGTAAGTACCACAAGTTCTTTATCCATTTTTCACTTTCTGTGATATTGAACTTGTACGGTAAACGAGGTTCTTGTAAACAGAGGCGTCCCAAACTTTGGGGTGGCTGTGTCTTTTTGATTTTAATTTCCCTAAGCTATAGGACCATAAGTGGAAGTGCCCTAGGCTCTGTTGCTTTGTTTTTTAGATGTTTCAGGAAACAGCATACACTTCTCCGGAGTGTCTGTTGGCAATTTACATCCTGTCCATCAGCATAACAAGGCTCCCAGTTCTCCATGGCCTGTCCTGCCTTTCTGGATTTGACACTTTTTTCAGATGGCCCTTTTGACCAGGGGGAAGTGAGACTTCATTGTAGTGCAGATTTCTTTGCAAGTTTGCTTCTTTGGCCAAAAAGGGCGTATATGTTTTTTCCTGAATATATTCAGGAAAAATCGCATACGCCCTTTTTGGCCAAGTACATCATTGTGGACGTTCTGCCTCTTTTCCTATGCTTTCAATGCAATTCCACTCTACCTCCTGAAATCGGTTTCCTGCAATTTTGCTCCGCTTTCAAGTCCTCTTGGCAGCCTTAGTTCAGTATATTTTTGGACGATAGCTGTCATTTATAACTCTGCAGGTTTGTGAATTACAGTGCCCCTGATCTCCTTTCTTCAACTCGCTTTCTTGTGACCTGGCCGCAACACCGCATGATGGCTTCAGGCCCTAATCTGGTTCCGGCACGGCACGCTGAGCCTTTGGTTATTTCCTCTTACTGGTGGGAAATGAGAGTTAAATTTGCCCGTCCAGACACCTCCAGCTAGTGTCTCATTGGTTCTCCCTATTCCTGTTCATCTTCCTCAGAAATTGCAAACTGGGCCAAACAGGAGGTTAAAGGCACTGACTCTCCAAGTGGGGAGAGTGTTAGTAAAGCGTCTGGAATGTTGCACCCGAGTACCAGGGTACGAAACCTGAGACATATTTGAACACGTCTCCCGTTCACATGGTTGATCATACTCTGGGTTCCACATGCATGTTTTAGCTGAAGGAAGAATACCTTAAACCTGGGTAGTTGAAACCCGTGGAATGGGTACCATGCAATATGACTTCAAAGGGTCTTCATTTGCTCACCGAACCTCTCCAATCCTATCACTGCTGCGTTTATGCCCCTGTACACATGCTTGATTCTCTTTTGGAGACATAGTAATCTATAGGTTTTAAGATACTTACTAGTCAGGTACATTTTTAGGCGTTTAATATGCAGTGTTGAGTGCATTTCGTTGAGCAAGGAGTAGCTCTTGTCTATTCCATATTTGGCTTAAGGAACTTTATCTGTGCTCATTTCAATCTCTGGTTTTATGCAGCACCCAACTCACCTTTCCCCTTAAGCAAGCATAAGTTGGTTTTCTAAATTTGAGACCCTGTTCTGTTCTGTAATTCAGTTCCTGTGTAGCCAAGTTTACATTCCGTGTATTACTGATATCTTATGATGTTTCTTTTTCTGTGTGACTTATTTCAGTTAGAATCATCATACCTGAATCCACTCATTGTGCTGCTAAGGGCCTGATGACATAGATTTCATTGCTGAGTGATATTGCTTTGTAAGTAAATACCACAACTTCTTTATCCATTTTTCACTTTCTGCGATGTTGAACTTGTACTGTAAACGAGGTTCTTGTAAACAGAGGCGTCCCAAACTTTGGGGTGGCTGTGTCTTTTTGATTTTAATTTCCCTAAGCTATAGGACCATAAGTGGAAGTGCCCTAGGCTCTGTTGCTTTGTTTTTTAGATGTTTCAGGAAACACCATACACTTCTCCCGAGTGTCTGTTGGCAATTTACATCCCGCCCATCAGCATAACAAGGCTCCCAGTTCTCCATGGCCTGTCCTCCCTTTCTGGATTTTACACTTTTTTCAGATGGCCGTTTTGACCGGGGGGAAGTGAGACTTCATTGTAGTGCAGATTTCCTTTGCAAGCTTGCTTGGTTGGCCAAAAAGGGCGTATGCGTTTTTTCCTGAATATATTCAGGAAAAAACGCATACGCCCTTTTTGGCCAAGTGCATCATTGTGGACGTTCTGCCTCTTTTCCTATGCTTTCAATGCAATTCCAGTCTACCTCCTGAAATCGGTTTCCTGCAATTCTGCCCCGCTTTCAAGTCCTCTTGGCAGCCTTACTTCAGTATACTTTTGGACGATAGCTGTCATTTATAACTCTGCAGATTTGTGAATTACAGTGCCCCTGAGCTCCTTTCTTCAACTCGCTTTCTTTTGAGCTGGCCGCAACACCGCAGGATGGCTTCAGGCCCTAATCTGGTTCCGGCACAGCACGCTGAGCCTTTGGTTATTTCCTCTTCCTGGTGGGAAATGAGAGTTAAATTTGCCCGTCCAGACACCTCCAGCTAGTGTCTCATTGATTCTCGCTATTCCTGTTCATCTTCCACAGAAATTGCAAACTGGGCCAAACAGGAGGTTAAAGGCACTGACTCTCCAAGTGGGGAGAGTGTTAGTAAAGCGTCTGGAATGTTGCACCCGAGTACCAGGGTACGAAAACTGAGACATATTTGAACACGTCTCCCGTTCACATGGTTGATCATACTCTGGGTTCCACATGCATGTTTTAGCTGAAGGAAGAATACCTTAAACCTGGATAGTTGAGACCCGTGGAATGGGTACCATGCAATATGACTTCAAAGGGTCTTCATTTGCTCACCGAACCTCTCCAATCCTATCACTGCTGCGTTTATGCCCCTGTACACATGCTTGATTCTCTTTCGGAGACATAGCAATCCATAGGTTTTAAGATACTTACTAGTCAGGTACATTCTTAGGCGTTTAATATGCGGTGTTGAGTCCATTTCGTTGAGCAAGGAGTAGCTCTTGTCTATTCCATATTTGGCTTAAGGAACTTTATCTGTGCTCATTTCAATCTCTGGTTTTATGCAGCACCCAACTCACCTTTCCCCTTAAGCAAGCATAAGTTGGTTTTCTAAATTTGAGACCCTGTTCTGTTCTGTAATTCAGTTCCTGTGTAGCCAAGTTTACATTCCGTGTATTAGTGATATCTTATGATGTTTCTTTTTCTGTGTGACTTATTTCAGTTAGAATCATCATACCTGAATCCACTCATTGTGCTGCTAAGGGCCTGATGACATAGATTTCATTGCAGAATGATATTGCTTTGTAAGTAAATACCACAACTTTTTTATCCATTTTTCACTTTCTGCGATGTTGAACTTGTACTGTAAACGAGGTTCTTGTAACCAGAGGCGTCCCAAACTTTGGGGTGGCTGTGTCTTTTTGAATTTAATTTCCCTAAGCTATAGGACCATAAGTGGAAGTGCCCTAGGCTCTGTTGCTTTGTTTTTTAGATGTTTCAGGAAACACCATACACTTCTCCCGAGTGTCTGTTGGCAATTTACATCCCGCCCATCAGCATAACAAGGCTCCCAGTTCTCCATGGCCTGTCCTGCCTTTCTGGATTTTACACTTTTTTCAGATGGCCCTTTTGACCGGGGGGAAGTGAGACTTCATTGTAGTGCTGATTTCCTTTGCAAGTTTGTTTGGTTGGCCAAAAAGGGCGTATGCGTTTTTTCCTGAATATATTCAGGAAAAAACGCATATGCCCTTTTTGGCCAAGTGCATCATTGTGGACGTTCTGCCTCTTTTCCTATGCTTTCAATGCAATTCCAGTCTACCTCCTGAAATCGGTTTCCTGCAATTCTGCCCCGCTTTCAAGTCCTCTTGGCAGCCTTACTTCAGTATATTTTTGGACGATAGCTGTCATTTATAACTCTGCAGGTGTGTGCATTACAGTGCCCCTGAGCCCCTTTCTTCAACTCGCTTTCTTTTGAGCTGGCCGCAACACCGCAGGATGGCTTCAGGCCCTAATCTGGTTCCGGCACGGCACGCTGAGCCTTTGGTTAATTCCTCTTCCTGGTGGGAAATGAGAGTTAAATTTGCCCGTCCAGACACCTCCAGCTAGTCTCTCATTAGTTCTCGCTATTCCTGTTCATCTTCCGCAGAAATTGCAAACTCGGCCAAACAGGAGGTTAAAGGCGGTGACTCTCCTGGTGGGGAGAGTGTTAGTAAAGTGTCTGGAATGTTGCACCCGAGTACCAGGGGAGGAAAACTGAGACATATTTGAACACGTCTCCCGTTCACACGGTTGATCATACTCTGGGTTCCACATGCATGTTTTAGCTGAAGGAAGAATACCTTAAACCTTGAGAGTTGAGACCCGTGTAATGGATACAATGCAATATGACTTCAAAGGGTCTTCATTTGCTCACCGAACCTCTCCAATCCTATCACTGCTGCGTTTATGCCCCTGTACACATGCTTGATTCTCTTTTGGAGACATAGCAATCCATAGGTTTTAAGATACTTACTAGTCAGGTACATTCTTAGGCGTTTAATATGCGGTGTTGAGTCCATTTCGTTGAGCAAGGAGTAGCTCTTGTCTATTCCATATTTGGCTTAAGGAACTTTATCTGTGCTCATTTCAATCTCTGGTTTTATGCAGCACCCCAACTCACCTTTCCCCTTAAGCAAGCATAAGTTGGTTTTCTAAATTTGAGACCCTGTTCTGTTTTGGAATTCAGTTCCTGTGTAGCCAAGTTTACATTCCGTGTATTAGTGATATCTTATGATGTTTCTTTTTCTGTGTGACTTATTTCAGTTAGAATCATCGTACCTGAATCCACTCATTATGCTGCTACGGGCCTGATGACATAGATTTCATTGCTGAGTGATACTGCATTGTACGTAAGTACCACAAGTTCTTTATCCATTTTTCACTTTCTGTGATATTGAACTTGTACGGTAAACGAGGTTCCTGTAAACAGAGGCGTCCCAAACTTTGGGGTGGCTGTGTCTTTTTGATTTTAATTTCCCTAAGCTATAGGTCCATAAGTGGAAGTGCCCTAGGCTCTGTTGCTTTGTTTTTTAGATGTTTCAGGAAACACCATACACTTGTCCCGAGTGTCTGTTGGCAATTTACATCCCGCCCATCAGCATAACTAGGCTCCCAGTTCTCCATGGCCTGTCCTGCCTTTCTGGATTTTACACTTTTTTCTGATGGCCCTTTTGACCGGGGGGAAGTGAGACTTCATTGTAGTGCAGATTTCCTTTGCAAGCTTGCTTGGTTGGCCAAAAAGGGCGTATGCGTTTTTTCCTGAATATATTCAGGAAAAAACGCATATGCCCTTTTTGGCCAAGTGCATCATTGTGAACGTTCTGCCTCTTTTCCTATGCTTTCAATGCAATTCCAGTCTACCTCCTGAAATCGGTTTCCTGCAATTCTGCCCCGCTTTCAAGTCCTCTTGGCAGCCTTACTTCAGTATATTTTTGGACGATAGCTGTCATTTATAACTCTGCAGGTTTGTGAATTACAGTGCCCCTGAGCTCCTTTCTTCAACTCGCTTTCTTTAGAGCTGGCCGCAACACCGCAGGATGGCTTCAGGCCCTAATCTGGTTCCGGCACAGCACGCTGAGCCTTTGGTTATTTCCTCTTCCTGGTGGGAAATGAGAGTTAAATTTGCCCGTCCAGACACCTCTAGCTAGTCTCTCATTGGTTCTCCCTATTCCTGTTCATCTTCCGCAGAAATTGCAAAGTGGGCCAAACAGGAGGTTAAAGGCGCTGACTCTCCAAGTGGGGAGAGTGTTAGTAAAGCGTGTGGAATGTTGCACCCGAGTACCAGG
>NW_027136165.1:0-111837 GCF_039906515.1 Pseudorca crassidens | reverse complement strand
TTCAACTACCCAGGTTTAAGGTATTCTTCCTTCAGCTAAAACATGCATGTGGAACCTAGAGTATGATCAACCATGTGATCGGGAGACGTGTTCAAATATGTCTCAGTTTTCGTACCCTGGTACTCGGGTGCAACATTCCAGACGCTTTACTAACACCCTCCCGACTTGGAGAGTCAGTCCCTTTAACCTCCTGTTTGGCCCAGTTTGCAATTTCTGCGGAAGATGAACAGGAATAGCGAGAACCAATGAGAGACTAGCTGGAGGTGTCTGGACGGGCAAATTTAACTCTCATTTCCCACCAGGAAGAGGAATTAACCAAAGGCACAACGTGCCGTGCCGGAACCAGATTACGGCCTGAAGCCATCCTGCGGTGTTGCGGCCAGCTCAAAAGAAAGCGAGTTGAAGAAAGGAGCTCAGGGGCACTGTAATTCACAAACCTGCAGAGTTATAAATGACAGCTATCGTCCAATAATATACTGAAGTAAGGCTGCCAAGAGGACTTGAAAGCGGGGCAGAATTGCAGGAAACCGATTTCAGGAGGTAGACTGGAATTGCATTGAAAGCATAGGAAAAGAGGCAGAACGTCCACAATGATGCACTTGGCCAAAAAGGGCGTATGCGTTTTTTCCTGAATATATTCAGGAAAAAACGCATACGCCCTTTTTGGCCAACCAAGCAAGCTTGCAAAGGAAATCTGCACTACAATGAAGTCTCACTTCCCCCCGGTCAAAAGGGCCATCTGAAAAAAGTGTAAAATCCAGAAAGGCAGGACAGGCCATGGAGAACTGGGAGCCTTGTTATGCTGATGGGCGGGATGTAAATTGCCAACAGACACTCGGGAGAAGTGTATGGTGTTTCCTGAAACATCTAAAAAACAAAGTAACAGAGCCTAGGGCACTTCCACTTATGGTCCTATAGCTTAGGGAAATTAAAATCAAAAAGACACAGCCACCCCAAAGTTTGGGACGTCTCTGTTTACAAGAACCTCGTGTACAGTACAAGTTCAACATCGCAGAAAGTGAAAAATGGATAAAGAAGTTGTGGTATTTACTTACAAAGCAATATCACTCAGCAATGAAATCTATGTCATCAGGCCCTTAGCAGCACAATGAGTGGATTCAGGTATGATGATTCTAACTGAAATAAGTCACACAGAAAAAGAAACATCATAAGATATCAGTAATACATGGAATGTAAACTTGGCTACACAGGAACTGAATTACAGAACAGAACAGGGTCTCAAATTTAGAAAACCAACTTATGCTTGCTTAAGGGGAAAGGTGAGTTGGGGTGCTGCATAAAACCAGAGATTGAAATGAGCACAGATAAAGTTCCTTAAACCAAATATGGAATAGACAAGAGCTACTCCTTGCTCAACGAAATGGACTCAACACCGCATATTAAATGCCTAAGAATGTACCTGACTAGTAAGTATCTTAAAACCTATGGATTGCTATGTCTCCGAAAGAGAATCAAGCATGTGTACAGGGGCATAAACGCAGCAGTGATAGGATTGGAGAGGTTCGGTGAGCAAATGAAGACCCTTTGAAGTCATATTGCATGGTACCCATTCCACGGGTTTCAACTACCCAGGTTTAAGGTATTCTTCCTTCAGCTAAAACATGCATGTGGAACCTAGAGTATGATCAACCATGTGATCGGGAGACGTGTTCAAATATGTCTCAGTTTTCGTACCCTGGTACTCGGGTGCAACATTCCAGACGCTTTACTAACACCCTCCCGACTTGGAGAGTCAGTCCCTTTAACCTCCTGTTTGGCCCAGTTTGCAATTTCTGCGGAAGATGAACAGGAATAGCGAGAACCAATGAGAGACTAGCTGGAGGTGTCTGGACGGGCAAATTTAACTCTCATTTCCCACCAGGAAGAGGAATTAACCAAAGGCTCAGCGTGCCGTGCCGGAACCAGATTAGGGCCTGAAGCCATCCTGCGGTGTTGCGGCCAGCTCAAAAGAAAGCGAGTTGAAGAAAGGAGCTCAGGGGCACTGTAATTCACAAACCTGCAGAGTTATAAATGACAGCTATCGTCCAAAAATATACTGAAGTAAGGCTGCCAAGAGGACTTGAAAGCGGGGCAGAATTGCAGGAAACCGATTTCAGGAGGTAGACTGGAATTGCATTGAAAGCATAGGAAAAGAGGCAGAACGTCCACAATGATGCACTTGGCCAAAAAGGGCGTATGCGTTTTTTCCTGAATATATTCAGGAAAAAACGCATACGCCCTTTTTGGCCAACCAAGCAAGCTTGCAAAGGAAATCTGCACTACAATGAAGTCTCACTTCCCCCCGGTCAAAAGGGCCATCTGAAAAAAGTGTAAAATCCAGAAAGGCAGGACAGGCCATGGAGAACTGGGAGCCTTGTTATGCTGATGGGCGGGATGTAAATTGCCAACAGACACTCGGGAGAAGTGTATGGTGTTTCCTGAAACATCTAAAAAACAAAGCAACAGAGCCTAGGGCACTTCCACTTATGGTCCTATAGCTTAGGGAAATTAAAATCAAAAAGACACAGCCACCCCAAAGTTTGGGACGCCTCTGTTTACAAGAACCTCGTTTACAGTACAAGTTCAACATCGCAGAAAGTGAAAAATGGATAAAGAAGTTGTGGTATTTACTTACAAAGCAATATCACTCAGCAATGAAATCTATGTCATCAGGCCCTTAGCAGCACAATGAGTGGATTCAGGTATGATGATTCTAACTGAAATAAGTCACACAGAAAAAGAAACATCATAAGATATCAGTAATACATGGAATGTAAACTTGGCTACACAGGAACTGAATTACAGAACAGAACAGGGTCTCAAATTTAGAAAACCAACTTATGCTTGCTTAAGGGGAAAGGTGAGTTGGGGTGCTGCATAAAACCAGAGATTGAAATGAGCACAGATAAAGTTCCTTAAACCAAACATGGAATAGACAAGAGCTACTCCTTGCTCAACGAAATGGACTCAACACCGCATATTAAATGCCTAAGAATGTACCTGACTAGTAAGTATCTTAAAACCTATGGATTGCTATGTCTCCGAAAGAGAATCAAGCATGTGTACAGGGGCATAAACGCAGCAGTGATAGGATTGGAGAGGTTCGGTGAGCAAATGAAGACCCTTTGAAGTCATATTGCATGGTACCCATTCCACGGGTTTCAACTACCCAGGTTTAAGGTATTCTTCCTTCAGCTAAAACATGCATGTGGAACCTAGAGTATGATCAACCATGTGATCGGGAGACGTGTTCAAATATGTCTCAGTTTTCGTACCCTGGTACTCGGGTGCAACATTCCAGACGCTTTACTAACACCCTCCCGACTTGGAGAGTCAGTCCCTTTAACCTCCTGTTTGGCCCAGTTTGCAATTTCTGCGGAAGATGAACAGGAATAGCGAGAACCAATGAGAGACTAGCTGGAGGTGTCTGGACGGGCAAATTTAACTCTCATTTCCCACCAGGAAGAGGAATTAACCAAAGGCTCAGCGTGCCGTGCCGGAACCAGATTAGGGCCTGAAGCCATCCTGCGGTGTTGCGGCCAGCTCAAAAGAAAGCGAGTTGAAGAAAGGAGCTCAGGGGCACTGTAATTCACAAACCTGCAGAGTTATAAATGACAGCTATCGTCCAAAAATATACTGAAGTAAGGCTGCCAAGAGGACTTGAAAGCGGGGCAGAATTGCAGGAAACCGATTTCAGGAGGTAGACTGGAATTGCATTGAAAGCATAGGAAAAGAGGCAGAACGTCCACAATGATGCACTTGGCCAAAAAGGGCGTATGCGTTTTTTCCTGAATATATTCAGGAAAAAACGCATACGCCCTTTTTGGCCAACCAAGCAAGCTTGCAAAGGAAATCTGCACTACAATGAAGTCTCACTTCCCCCCGGTCAAAAGGGCCATCTGAAAAAAGTGTAAAATCCAGAAAGGCAGGACAGGCCATGGAGAACTGGGAGCCTTGTTATGCTGATGGGCGGGATGTAAATTGCCAACAGACACTCGGGAGAAGTGTATGGTGTTTCCTGAAACATCTAAAAAACAAAGCAACAGAGCCTAGGGCACTTCCACTTATGGTCCTATAGCTTAGGGAAATTAAAATCAAAAAGACACAGCCACCCCAAAGTTTGGGACGCCTCTGTTTACAAGAACCTCGTTTACAGTACAAGTTCAACATCGCAGAAAGTGAAAAATGGATAAAGAAGTTGTGGTATTTACTTACAAAGCAATATCACTCAGCAATGAAATCTATGTCATCAGGCCCTTAGCAGCACAATGAGTGGATTCAGGTATGATGATTCTAACTGAAATAAGTCACACAGAAAAAGAAACATCATAAGATATCAGTAATACACGGAATGTAAACTTGGCTACACAGGAACTGAATTACAGAACAGAACAGGGTCTCAAATTTAGACAACCAACTTATGCTTGCTTAAGGGTAAAGGTGAGTCGGGGTGCTGCATAAAACCAGAGATTGAAATGAGCACAGATAAAGTTCCTTAAGCCAAATATGGAATAGACAAGAGCTACTCCTTGCTCAACGAAATGGACTCAACACCGCATATTAAATGCCTAAGAATGTACCTGACTAGTCAGTATCTTAAAACCTATGGATTGCTATGTCTCCAAAAGAGAATCAAGCATGTGTACAGGGGCATAAACGCAGCAGTGATAGGATTGGAGAGGTTCGGTGAGCAAATGAAGACCCTTTGAAGTCATATTGCATGGTACCCATTCCACGGGTTTCAACTACCCAGGTTTAAGGTATTCTTCCTTCAGCTAAAACATGCATGTGGAACCTAGAGTATGATCAACCATGTGATCGGGAGACGTGTTCAAATATGTCTCAGTTTTCGTACCCTGGTACTCGGGTGCAACATTCCAGACGCTTTACTAACACCCTCCCGACTTGGAGAGTCAGTCCCTTTAACCTCCTGTTTGGCCCAGTTTGCAATTTCTGCGGAAGATGAACAGGAATAGCGAGAACCAATGAGAGACTAGCTGGAGGTGTCTGGACGGGCAAATTTAACTCTCATTTCCCACGAGGAAGAGGAATTAACCAAAGGCTCAGCGTGCCGTGCCGGAACCAGATTAGGGCCTGAAGCCATCCTGCGGTGTTGCGGCCAGCTCAAAAGAAAGCGAGTTGAAGAAAGGAGCTCAGGGGCACTGTAATTCACAAACCTGCAGAGTTATAAATGACAGCTATCGTCCAAAAATATACTGAAGTAAGGCTGCCAAGAGGACTTGAAAGCGGGGCAGAATTGCAGGAAACCGATTTCAGGAGGTAGACTGGAATTGCATTGAAAGCATAGGAAAAGAGGCAGAACGTCCACAATGATGCACTTGGCCAAAAAGGGCGTACGCGTTTTTTCCTGAATATATTCAGGAAAAAACGCGTACGCCCTTTTTGGCCAACCAAGCAAGCTTGCAAAGGAAATCTGCACTACAATGAAGTCTCACTTCCCCCCGGTCAAAAGGGCCATCTGAAAAAAGTGTAAAATCCAGAAAGGCAGGACAGGCCATGGAGAACTGGGAGCCTTGTTATGCTGATGGGCGGGATGTAAATTGCCAACAGACACTCGGGAGAAGTGTATGGTGTTTCCTGAAACATCTAAAAAACAAAGCAACAGAGCCTAGGGCACTTCCACTTATGGTCCTATAGCTTAGGGAAATTAAAATCAAAAAGACACAGCCACCCCAAAGTTTGGGACGCCTCTGTTTACAAGAACCTCGTGTACAGTACAAGTTCAACATCGCAGAAAGTGAAAAATGGATAAAGAAGTTGTGGTATTTACTTACAAAGCAATATCACTCAGCAATGAAATCTATGTCATCAGGCCCTTAGCAGCACAATGAGTGGATTCAGGTATGATGATTCTAACTGAAATAAGTCACACAGAAAAAGAAACATCATAAGATATCAGTAATACACGGAATGTAAACTTGGCTACACAGGAACTGAATTACAGAACAGAACAGGGTCTCAAATTTAGAAAACCAACTTATGCTTTCTTAAGGGTAAAGGTGAGTTGGGGTGCTGCATAAAACCAGAGATTGAAATGAGCACAGATAAATTTCCTTAAGCCAAATATGGAATAGACAAGAGCTACTCCTTGCTCAACGAAATGGACTCAACACCGCATATTAAACGCCTAAGAATGTACCTGACTAGTAAGTATCTTAAAACCTATGGATTGCTATGTCTCCGAAAGAGAATCAAGCATGTGTACAGGGGCATAAACGCAGCAGTGATAGGATTGGAGAGGTTCGGTGAGCAAATGAAGACCCTTTGAAGTCATATTGCATGGTACCCATTCCACGGGTTTCAACTACCCAGGTTTAAGGTATTCTTCCTTCAGCTAAAACATGCATGTGGAACCTAGAGTATGATTAACCATGTGATCGGGAGATGTGTTCAAATATGTCTCACTTTCCATACCCTGGTACTCGGGTGCAACATTCCAGACGCTTTACTAACACCCTCCCGACTTGGAGAGTCAGTCCCTTTAACCTCCTGTTTGGCCCAGTTTGCAATTTCTGCGGAAGATGAACAGGAATAGCGAGAACCAATGAGAGACTAGCTGGAGGTGTCTGGACGGGCAAATTTAACTCTCATTTCCCACCAGGAAGAGGAATTAACCAAAGGCTCAGCGTGCCGTGCCGGAACCAGATTAGGGCCTGAAGCCATCCTGCGGTGTTGCGGCCAGCTCAAAAGAAAGCGAGTTGAAGAAAGGAGCTCAGGGGCACTGTAATTCACAAACCTGCAGAGTTATAAATGACAGCTATCGTCCAAAAATATACTGAAGTAAGGCTGCCAAGAGGACTTGAAAGCGGGGCAGAATTGCAGGAAACCGATTTCAGGAGGTAGACTGGAATTGCATTGAAAGCATAGGAAAAGAGGCAGAACGTCCACAATGATGCACTTGGCCAAAAAGGGCGTATGCGTTTTTTCCTGAATATATTCAGGAAAAAACGCATACGCCCTTTTTGGCCAACCAAGCAAGCTTGCAAAGGAAATCTGCACTACAATGAAGTCTCACTTCCCCCCGGTCAAAAGGGCCATCTGAAAAAAGTGTAAAATCCAGAAAGGCAGGACAGGCCATGGAGAACTGGGAGCCTTGTTATGCTGATGGGCGGGATGTAAATTGCCAACAGACACTCGGGAGAAGTGTATGGTGTTTCCTGAAACATCTAAAAAACAAAGCAACAGAGCCTAGGGCACTTCCACTTATGGTCCTATAGCTTAGGGAAATTAAAATCAAAAAGACACAGCCACCCCAAAGTTTGGGACGCCTCTGTTTACAAGAACCTCGTTTACAGTACAAGTTCAACATCGCAGAAAGTGAAAAATGGATAAAGAAGTTGTGGTATTTACTTACAAAGCAATATCACTCAGCAATGAAATCTATGTCATCAGGCCCTTAGCAGCACAATGAGTGGATTCAGGTATGATGATTCTAACTGAAATAAGTCACACAGAAAAAGAAACATCATAAGATATCAGTAATACACGGAATGTAAACTTGGCTACACAGGAACTGAATTACAGAACAGAACAGGGTCTCAAATTTAGAAAACCAACTTATGCTTGCTTAAGGGGAAAGGTGAGTTGGGGTGCTGCATAAAACCAGAGATTGAAATGAGCACAGATAAAGTTCCTTAAGCCAAATATGGAATAGACAAGAGCTACCTCTTGCTCAACGAAATGGACTCAACACCGCATATTAAACGCCTCAGAATGTACCTGACTAGTCAGTAACTTAAAACCTATGGATTGCTATGTCTCCGAAAGAGAATCAAGCATGTGTACAGGGGCATAAATGCAGCAGTGATAGGATTGGAGAGGTTCGGTGAGCAAATGAAGACCCTTTGAAGTCATATTGCATGGTACCCATTCCACGGGTTTCAACTACCCAGGTTTAAGGTATTCTTCCTTCAGCTAAAACATGCATGTGGAACCTAGAGTATGATCAACCATGTGATCGGGAGACGTGTTCAAATATGTCTCAGTTTTCGTACCCTGGTACTCGGGTGCAACATTCCAGACGCTTTACTAACACCCTCCCGACTTGGAGAGTCAGTCCCTTTAACCTCCTGTTTGGCCCAGTTTGCAATTTCTGCGGAAGATGAACAGGAATAGCGAGAACCAATGAGAGACTAGCTGGAGGTGTCTGGACGGGCAAATTTAACCCTCATTTCCCACCAGGAAGAGGAATTAACCAAAGGCTCAGACGTGCCGTGCCGGAACCAGATTAGGGCCTGAAGCCATCCTGCGGTGTTGCGGCCAGGTCACAAGAAAGCGAGTTGAAGAAAGGAGCTCAGGGGCACTGTAATTCACAAACCTGCAGAGTTATAAATGACAGCTATCGTCCAAAAATATACTGAAGTAAGGCTGCCAAGAGGACTTGAAAGCGGGGCAGAATTGCAGGAAACCGATTTCAGGAGGTAGACTGGAATTGCATTGAAAGCATAGGAAAAGAGGCAGAACGTCCACAATGATGCACTTGGCCAAACAGGGCGTATGCGTTTTTTCCTGAATATATTCAGGAAAAAACGCATACGCCCTTTTTGGCCAACCAAGCAAGCTTGCAAAGGAAATCTGCACTACAATGAAGTCTCACTTCCCCCCGTTCAAAAGGGCCATCTGAAAAAAGTGTAAAATCCAGAAAGGCAGGACAGGCCATGGAGAACTGGGAGCCTTGTTATGCTGATGGGCGGGATGTAAATTGCCAACAGACACTCGGGAGAAGTGTATGGTGTTTCCTGAAACATCTAAAAAACAAAGCAACAGAGCCTAGGGCACTTCCACTTATGGTCCTATAGCTTAGGGAAATTAAAATCAAAAAGACACAGCCACCCCAAAGTTTGGGACGCCTCTGTTTACAAGAACCTCGTTTACAGTACAAGTTCAACATCGCAGAAAGTGAAAAATGGATAAAGAAGTTGTGGTATTTACTTACAAAGCAATATCACTCAGCAATGAAATCTATGTCATCAGGCCCTTAGCAGCACAATGAGTGGATTCAGGTATGATGATTCTAACTGAAATAAGTCACACAGAAAAAGAAACATCATAAGATATCAGTAATACACGGAATGTAAACTTGGCTACACAGGAACTGAATTACAGAACAGAACAGGGTCTCAAATTTAGAAAACCAACTTATGCTTGCTTAAGGGGAAAGGTGAGTTGGGGTGCTGCATAAAACCAGAGATTGAAATGAGCACAGATAAAGTTCCTTAAGCCAAATATGGAATAGACAAGAGCTACTCCTTGCTCAACGAAATGGACTCAACACCGCATATTAAACGCCTAAGAATGTACCTGACTAGTAAGTATCTTAAAACCTATGGATTGCTATGTCTCCGAAAGAGAATCAAGCATGTGTACAGGGGCATAAACGCAGCAGTGATAGGATTGGAGAGGTTCGGTGAGCAAATGAAGACCCTTTGAAGTCATATTGCATCGTACCCATTCCACGGGTTTCAACTACCCAGGTTTAAGGTATTCTTCCTTCAGCTAAAACATGCATGTGGAACCTAGAGTATGATCAGCCATGTGATCGGGAGACGTGTTCAAATATGTCTCAGTTTTCGTACCCTGGTACTCGGGGGCAACATTCCAGATGCTTTACTAACACCCTCCCGACTTGGAGAGTCAGTCCCTTTAACCTCCTGTTTGGCCCAGTTTGCAATTTCTGCGGAAGATGAACAGGAATAGCGAGAACCAATGAGAGACTAGCTGGAGGTGTCTGGACGGGCAAATTTAACTCTCATTTCCCACGAGGAAGAGGAATTAACCAAAGGCTCAGCGTGCCGTGCCGGAACCAGATTAGGGCCTGAAGCCATCCTGCGGTGTTGCGGCCAGCTCAAAAGAAAGCGAGTTGAAGAAAGGAGCTCAGGGGCACTGTAATTCACAAACCTGCAGAGTTATAAATGACAGCTATCGTCCAAAAATATACTGAAGTAAGGCTGCCAAGAGGACTTGAAAGCGGGGCAGAATTGCAGGAAACCGATTTCAGGAGGTAGACTGGAATTGCATTGAAAGCATAGGAAAAGAGGCAGAACGTCCACAATGATGCACTTGGCCAAAAAGGGCGTATGCGTTTTTTCCTGAATATATTCAGGAAAAAACGCATACGCCCTTTTTGGCCAACCAAGCAAGCTTGCAAAGGAAATCTGCACTACAATGAAGTCTCACTTCCCCCCGGTCAAAAGGGCCATCTGAAAAAAGTGTAAAATCCAGAAAGGCAGGACAGGCCATGGAGAACTGGGAGCCTTGTTATGCTGATGGGCGGGATGTAAATTGCCAACAGACACTCGGGAGAAGTGTATGGTGTTTCCTGAAACATCTAAAAAACAAAGCAACAGAGCCTAGGGCACTTCCACTTATGGTCCTATAGCTTAGGGAAATTAAAATCAAAAAGACACAGCCACCCCAAAGTTTGGGACGCCTCTGTTTACAAGAACCTCGTTTACAGTACAAGTTCAACATCGCAGAAAGTGAAAAATGGATAAAGAAGTTGTGGTATTTACTTACAAAGCAATATCACTCAGCAATGAAATCTATGTCATCAGGCCCTTAGCAGCACAATGAGTGGATTCAGGTATGATGATTCTAACTGAAATAAGTCACACAGAAAAAGAAACATCATAAGATATCAGTAATACACGGAATGTAAACTTGGCTACACAGGAACTGAATTACAGAACAGAACAGGGTCTCAAATTTAGAAAACCAACTTATGCTTGCTTAAGGGGAAAGGTGAGTTGGGGTGCTGCATAAAACCAGAGATTGAAATGAGCACAGATAAAGTTCCTTAAGCCAAATATGGAATAGACAAGAGCTACCTCTTGCTCAACGAAATGGACTCAACACCGCATATTAAACGCCTCAGAATGTACCTGACTAGTCAGTAACTTAAAACCTATGGATTGCTATGTCTCCGAAAGAGAATCAAGCATGTGTACAGGGGCATAAATGCAGCAGTGATAGGATTGGAGAGGTTCGGTGAGCAAATGAAGACCCTTTGAAGTCATATTGCATGGTACCCATTCCACGGGTTTCAACTACCCAGGTTTAAGGTATTCTTCCTTCAGCTAAAACATGCATGTGGAACCTAGAGTATGATCAACCATGTGATCGGGAGACGTGTTCAAATATGTCTCAGTTTTCGTACCCTGGTACTCGGGTGCAACATTCCAGACGCTTTACTAACACCCTCCCGACTTGGAGAGTCAGTCCCTTTAACCTCCTGTTTGGCCCAGTTTGCAATTTCTGCGGAAGATGAACAGGAATAGCGAGAACCAATGAGAGACTAGCTGGAGGTGTCTGGACGGGCAAATTTAACCCTCATTTCCCACCAGGAAGAGGAATTAACCAAAGGCTCAGACGTGCCGTGCCGGAACCAGATTAGGGCCTGAAGCCATCCTGCGGTGTTGCGGCCAGGTCACAAGAAAGCGAGTTGAAGAAAGGAGCTCAGGGGCACTGTAATTCACAAACCTGCAGAGTTATAAATGACAGCTATCGTCCAAAAATATACTGAAGTAAGGCTGCCAAGAGGACTTGAAAGCGGGGCAGAATTGCAGGAAACCGATTTCAGGAGGTAGACTGGAATTGCATTGAAAGCATAGGAAAAGAGGCAGAACGTCCACAATGATGCACTTGGCCAAACAGGGCGTATGCGTTTTTTCCTGAATATATTCAGGAAAAAACGCATACGCCCTTTTTGGCCAACCAAGCAAGCTTGCAAAGGAAATCTGCACTACAATGAAGTCTCACTTCCCCCCGTTCAAAAGGGCCATCTGAAAAAAGTGTAAAATCCAGAAAGGCAGGACAGGCCATGGAGAACTGGGAGCCTTGTTATGCTGATGGGCGGGATGTAAATTGCCAACAGACACTCGGGAGAAGTGTATGGTGTTTCCTGAAACATCTAAAAAACAAAGCAACAGAGCCTAGGGCACTTCCACTTATGGTCCTATAGCTTAGGGAAATTAAAATCAAAAAGACACAGCCACCCCAAAGTTTGGGACGCCTCTGTTTACAAGAACCTCGTTTACAGTACAAGTTCAACATCGCAGAAAGTGAAAAATGGATAAAGAAGTTGTGGTATTTACTTACAAAGCAATATCACTCAGCAATGAAATCTATGTCATCAGGCCCTTAGCAGCACAATGAGTGGATTCAGGTATGATGATTCTAACTGAAATAAGTCACACAGAAAAAGAAACATCATAAGATATCAGTAATACACGGAATGTAAACTTGGCTACACAGGAACTGAATTACAGAACAGAACAGGGTCTCAAATTTAGAAAACCAACTTATGCTTGCTTAAGGGGAAAGGTGAGTTGGGGTGCTGCATAAAACCAGAGATTGAAATGAGCACAGATAAAGTTCCTTAAGCCAAATATGGAATAGACAAGAGCTACTCCTTGCTCAACGAAATGGACTCAACACCGCATATTAAATGCCTAAGAATGTACCTGACTAGTAAGTATCTTAAAACCTATGGATTGCTATGTCTCCGAAAGAGAATCAAGCATGTGTACAGGGGCATAAACGCAGCAGTGATAGGATTGGAGAGGTTCGGTGAGCAAATGAAGACCCTTTGAAGTCATATTGCATCGTACCCATTCCACGGGTTTCAACTACCCAGGTTTAAGGTATTCTTCCTTCAGCTAAAACATGCATGTGGAACCTAGAGTATGATCAGCCATGTGATCGGGAGACGTGTTCAAATATGTCTCAGTTTTCGTACCCTGGTACTCGGGGGCAACATTCCAGATGCTTTACTAACACCCTCCCGACTTGGAGAGTCAGTCCCTTTAACCTCCTGTTTGGCCCAGTTTGCAATTTCTGCGGAAGATGAACAGGAATAGCGAGAACCAATGAGAGACTAGCTGGAGGTGTCTGGACGGGCAAATTTAACTCTCATTTCCCACGAGGAAGAGGAATTAACCAAAGGCTCAGCGTGCCGTGCCGGAACCAGATTAGGGCCTGAAGCCATCCTGCGGTGTTGCGGCCAGCTCAAAAGAAAGCGAGTTGAAGAAAGGAGCTCAGGGGCACTGTAATTCACAAACCTGCAGTTATAAATGACAGCTATCGTCCAAAAATATACTGAAGTAAGGCTGCCAAGAGGACTTGAAAGCGGGGCAGAATTGCAGGAAACCGATTTCAGGAGGTAGACTGGAATTGCATTGAAAGCATAGGAAAAGAGGCAGAACGTCCACAATGATGCACTTGGCCAAAAAGGGCGTATGCGTTTTTTCCTGAATATATTCAGGAAAAAACGCATACGCCCTTTTTGGCCAACCAAGCAAGCTTGCAAAGGAAATCTGCACTACAATGAAGTCTCACTTCCCCCCGGTCAAAAGGGCCATCTGAAAAAAGTGTAAAATCCAGAAAGGCAGGACAGGCCATGGAGAACTGGGAGCCTTGTTATGCTGATGGGCGGGATGTAAATTGCCAACAGACACTCGGGAGAAGTGTATGGTGTTTCCTGAAACATCTAAAAAACAAAGCAACAGAGCCTAGGGCACTTCCACTTATGGTCCTATAGCTTAGGGAAATTAAAATCAAAAAGACACAGCCACCCCAAAGTTTGGGACGCCTCTGTTTACAAGAACCTCGTTTACCGTACAAGTTCAATATCACAGAAAGTGAAAAATGGATAAAGAACTTGTGGTACTTACGTACAATGCAGTATCACTCAGCAATGAAATCTATGTCATCAGGCCCGTAGCAGCATAATGAGTGGATTCAGGTACGATGATTCTAACTGAAATAAGTCACACAGAAAAAGAAACATCATAAGATATCACTAATACATGGAATGTAAACTTGGCTACACAGGAACTGAATTCCAAAACAGAACAGGGTCTCAAATTTAGAAAACCAACTTATGCTTGCTTAAGGGGAAAGGTGAGTTGGGGTGCTGCATAAAACCAGAGATTGAAATGAGCACAGATAAAGTTCCTTAAGCCAAATATGGAATAGACAAGAGCTACTCCTTGCTCAACGAAATGGACTCAACACCGCATGTTAAACGCCTAAGAATGTACCTGACTACTAAGTATCTTAAAACCTATGGATTGCTATGTCTCCAAAAGAGAATCAAGCGTGTGTACAGGGGCATAAACGCAGCAGTGATAGGATTGGAGAGGTTCGGTGAGCAAATGAAGACCCTTTGAAGTCATATTGCATGGTACCCATTACACGGGTCTCAACTCTCCAGGTTTAAGGTATTCTTCCTTCAGGTAAAACATGCATGTGGAACCTAGAGTCTGATCAACCATGTGATCGGGAGACGTGTTCAAATATGTCTCAGTTTTCGTACCCTGGTACTCGGGTGCAACATTCCAGACGCTTTACTAACACACTCCCGACTTGGAGAGTCAGTCCCTTTAACCTCCTGTTTGGCCCAGTTTGCAATTTCTGCGGAAGATGAACAGGAATAGCGAGAACCAATGAGAGACTAGCTGGAGGTGTCTGGACGGGCAAATTTAACTCTCATTTCCCACCAGGAAGAGGAATTAACCAAAGGCTCAGCGTGCCGTGCCGGAACCAGATTAGGGCCTGAAGCCATCCTGCGGTGTTGCGGCCAGCTCAAAAGAAAGCGAGTTGAAGAAAGGAGCTCAGGGGCACTGTAATTCACAAACCTGCAGAGTTATAAATGACAGCTATCGTCCAAAAATATACTGAAGTAAGGCTGCCAAGAGGACTTGAAAGCGGGGCAGAATTGCAGGAAACCGATTTCAGGAGGCAGACTGGAATTGCATTGAAAGCATAGGAAAAGAGGCAGAACGTCCACAATGATGCACTTGGCCAAAAAGGGCGTATGCGTTTTTTCCTGAATATATTCAGGAAAAAACGCATACGCCCTTTTTGGCCAACCAAGCAAGCTTGCAAAGGAAATCTGCACTACAATGAAGTCTCACTTCCCCCCGGTCAAAAGGGCCATCTGAAAAAAGTGTAAAATCCAGAAAGGCAGGACAGGCCATGGAGAACTGGGAGCCTTGTTATGCTGATGGGCGGGATGTAAATTGCCAACAGACACTCGGGAGAAGTGTATGGTGTTTCCTGAAACATCTAAAAAACAAAGCAACAGAGCCTAGGGCACTTCCACTTATGGTCCTATAGCTTAGGGAAATTAAAATCAAAAAGACACAGCCACCCCAAAGTTTGGGACGCCTCTGTTTACAAGAACCTCGTTTACAGTACAAGTTCAACATCGCAGAAAGTGAAAAATGGATAAAGAAGTTGTGGTATTTACTTACAAAGCAATATCACTCAGCAATGAAATCTATGTCATCAGGCCCTTAGCAGCACAATGAGTGGATTCAGGTATGATGATTCTAACTGAAATAAGTCACACAGAAAAAGAAACATCATAAGATATCAGTAATACACGGAATGTAAACTTGGCTACACAGGAACTGAATTACAGAACAGAACAGGGTCTCAAATTTAGAAAACCAACTTATGCTTGCTTAAGGGGAAAGGTGAGTTGGGGTGCTGCATAAAACCAGAGATTGAAATGAGCACAGATAAAGTTCCTTAAGCCAAATATGGAATAGACAAGAGCTACTCCTTGCTCAACGAAATGGACTCAACACCGCATATTAAACGCCTAAGAATGTACCTGACTAGTAAGTATCTTAAAACCTATGGATTGCTATGTCTCCGAAAGAGAATCAAGCATTTGTACAGGGGCATAAACACAGCAGTGATAGGATTGGAGAGGTTCGCTGAGCAAATGAAGACCCTTTGAAGTCATATTGCATGGTACCCATTCCACGGGTTTCAACTACCCAGGTTTAAGGTATTCTTCCTTCAGCTAAAACATGCATGTGGAACCTAGAGTCTGATCAACCATGTGATCGGGAGACGTGTTCAAATATGTCTCAGTTTTCGTACCCTGGTACTCGGGTGCAACATTCCAGACACTTTACTAACACCCTCCCGACTTGGAGAGTCAGTCCCTTTAACCTCCTGTTTGGCCCAGTTTGCAATTTCTGTGGAAGATGAACAGGAATAGCGAGAACCAATGAGAGACTAGCTGGAGGTGTCTGGATGGGCAAATTTAACTCTCATTTCCCACCAGGAAGAGGAATTAACCAAAGGCTCAGCGTGCCGTGCCGGAACCAGATTAGGGCCTGAAGCCATCCTGCGGTGTTGCGGCCAGCTCAAAAGAAAGCGAGTTGAAGAAAGGAGCTCAGGGGCACTGTAATTCACAAACCTGCAGAGTTATAAATGACAGCTATCGTCCAAAAATATACTGAAGTAAGGCTGCCAAGAGGACTTGAAAGCGGGGCAGAATTGCAGAAAACCGATTTCAGGAGGCAGACTGGAATTGCATTGAAAGCATAGGAAAAGAGGCAGAACGTCCACAATGATGCACTTGGCCAAAAAGGGCGTATGCGTTTTTTCCTGAATATATTCAGGAAAAAATGCATACGCACTTTTTGGCCAACCAAGCAAGCTTGCAAAGGAAATCTGCACTACAATGAAGTCTCACTTCCCCCCGGTCAAAAGGGCCATCTGAAAAAAGTGTAAAATCCAGAAAGGCAGGACAGGCCATGGAGAACTGGGAGCCTTGTTATGCTGATGGGCGGGATGTAAATTGCCAACAGACACTCGGGAGAAGTGTATGTTGTTTCCTGAAACATCTAAAAACCAAAGCAACAGAGCCTAGGGCACTTCCACTTATGGTCCTATAGCTTAGGGAAATTAAAATCAAAGAGACACAGCCACCGCAAAGTTTGGGACGGCTCTGTTTACAAGAACCTCGTTTACGGTACAAGTTCAATATCGCAGAAAGTGAAAAATGGATAAAGAACTTGTGGTACTTACGTACAATGCAGCATCACTCAGCAATGAAATCTATGTCATCAGGCCCGTAGCAGCATAATGAGTGCATTCAGATACGATGATTCAAACTGAAATAAGTCACACCGAAAAAGAAACATCATAAGATATCACTAATACACGGAATGTAAACTTGGCTACACAGGAACTGTATTACAGAACAGAACAGGGTCTCAAATTTAGAAAACCAACTTATGCTTCCTTAAGGGTAAAGGTGAGTTGGGGTGCTGCATAAAACCAGAGATTGAAATGAGCACAGATAAAGTTCCTTAAGCCAAATATGGAATAGACAAGAGCTACTCCTTGCTCAACGAAATGGACTCAACACCCCATATTAAACGCCTAAGAATGTACCTGACTAGTAAGTATCTTAAAACCTATGGATTGCTCTGTCTCCAAAAGAGAATCAAGCATGTGTACAGGGGCATAAACGCAGCAGTGATAGGATTGGAGAGGTTCGGTGAGCAAATGAAGACCCTTTGAATTCATATTGCATGGTACCCATTACACGGGTCTCAACTCTCCAGGTTTAAGGTATTCTTCCTTCAGCTAAAACATGCATGTGGAACCTAGAGTATGATCAACCATGTGATCGGGAGACGTGTTCAAATATGTCTCAGTTTTCGTACCCTGGTACTCGGGTGCAACATTCCAGACGCTTTACTAAAACTCTCCCGACTGGGAGAGTCAGCGCCTTTAACCTCCTGTTTGGCCCAGTTTGCAATTTCTGCTGAAGATGAACAGGAATAGGGAGAACCAATGAGAGACGAGCTGGAGGTGTCTGGACGGGCAAATTTAACTCTCATTTCCCACCAGGAAGAGGAATTAACCAAAGGTTCAGCGTGCCGTGCCGGAACCAGATTAGGGCCTGAAGACATCCTGTGGTGTTGCGGCCAGGTCACAAGAAAGCGAGTTGAAGAAAGGAGCTCAGGGGCACTGTAATTCACAAACCTGCAGAGTTATAAATGACAGCTATCGTCCAAAAATATACTGAAGTAAGGCTGCCAAGAGGACTTGAAAGCGGGGCAGAATTGCAGGAAACCGATTTCAGGAGGTAGACTGGAATTGCATTGAAAGCATAGGAAAAGAGGCAGAACGTCCACAATGATGCACTTGGCCAAAAAGGGCGTATGCGTTTTTTCCTGAATATATTCAGGAAAAAACGCATACGCCCTTTTTGGCCAACCAAGCAAGCTTGCAAAGGAAATCTGCACTACAATGAAGACTCACTTCCCCCTGGTCAAATGGGCCATCTGTAAAAAGTGTAAAATCCAGAAAGGCAGGACAGGCCATGGAGAACTTGGAGCCTTGTTATGCTGATGGGCGGGATGTAAATTGCCAACAGACACTCGGGAGAAGTGTATGGTGTTTCCTGAAACATCTAAAAAACAAAGCAACAGAGCCTAGGGCACTTCCACTTATGGTCCTATAGCTTAGGGAAATTAAAATCAAAAAGACACAGCCACCCCAAAGTTTGGGACGCCTCTGTTTACAAGAACCTCGTTTACCGTACAAGTTCAATATCACAGAAAGTGAAAAATGGATAAAGAACTTGTGGTACTTACGTAAAATGCAGTATCACTCAACAATGAAATCTATGTCATCAGGCCCGTAGCAGCATAATGAGTGGATTCAGGTACGATGATTCTAACTGTAATAAGTCACACCGAAAAAGAAACATCATAAGATATCAGTAATACACGGAATGTAAACTTGGCTACAGAGGAACTGAATTCCAAAACAGAACAGGGTCTCAAATTTAGAAAACCAACTTATGCTTGCTTAAGGGGAAAGGTGATTTGGGGTGCTGCATAAAACCAGACATTGAAATGAGCACAGATAAAGTTCCTTAAGCCAAATATGGAATAGACAAGAGCTACTCCTTGCTCAACGAAATGGACTCAACACCCCATATTAAACGCCTAAGAATGTACCTGACTAGTAAGTATCTTAAAACCTATGGATTGCTATGTCTCCAAAAGAGAATCAAGCGTGTATACAGGGGCATAAACGCAGCAGTGATAGGATTGGAGAGGTTCGGTGAGCAAATGAAGACCCTTTGAAGTCATATTGCATGGTACCCATTACACGGGTCTCAACTCTCCAGGTTTAAGGTATTCTTCCTTCAGCTAAAACATGCATGTGGAACCCAGAGTATGATCAACCATGTGAACGGGAGACGTGTTCAAATATGTCTCAGTTTTCCTCCCCTGGTACTCGGGTGTAACATTTCATACGCTTTACTAACACTCTCCACAATTGGAGAGTCAGCGCCTTTAACCTCCTGTTTGGCCCAGTTTGCAATTTCTGTTGAAGATGAACAGGAATAGCGAGAACCAATGAGAGACTAGCTGGAGGTGTCTGGACGGGCAAATTTAACTCTCATTTCCCACCAGGAAGAGGAAATAACCAAAGGCTCAGCGTGCCGTGCCGGAACCAGATTAGGGCCTGAAGCCATCCTGCGGTGTTGCGGCCAGCTCAAAAGAAAGCGAGTTGAAGAAAGGAGCTCAGGGGCACTGTAATTCACAAACCTGCAGACTTATAAATGACAGCTATCGTCCAAAAATATACTGAAATAAGGCTGCCAAGAGGACTTGAAAGCGGGGCAGAATTGCAGGAAACCGATTTCAGGAGGTAGACTGGAATTGCATTGAAAGCATAGGAAAAGAGGCAGAACGTCCACAATGATGCACTTGGCCAAAAAGGGCGTATGCGTTTTTTCCTGAATATATTCAGGAAAAAACGAATACGCCCTTTTTGGCCAAACAAGCAAGCTTGCAAAGGAAATCTGCACTACAATGAAGTCTCACTTCCCCCCGGTCAAAAGGGCCATCTGAAAAAAGTGTAAAATCCAGAAAGGCAGGACAGGCCATGGAGAACTGGGAGCCTTGTTATGCTGATGGGCGGGATGTAAATTGCCAACAGACACTCGGGAGAAGTGTATGGTGTTTCCTGAAACATCTAAAAAACAAAGCAACAGAGCATAGGGCACTTTAACTTATGGTCGTATAGATTAGGGAAATTAAAATCAAAAAGACACAGCTACCCCAAAGTTTGGGACGCCTCTGTTTACAAGAACCTCGTTTACAGTACAAGTTCAACATCGCAGAAAGTGAAAAATGGATAAAGAAGTTGTGGTATTTACTTACAAAGCAATATCACTCAGCAATGAAATCTATGTCATCAGGCCCTTAGCAGCACAATGAGTGGATTCAGGTATGATGATTCTAACTGAAATAAGTCACACAGAAAAAGAAACATCATAAGATATCAGTAATACACGGAATGTAAACTTGGCTACACAGGAACTGAATTCCAAAACAGAACAGGGTCTCAAATTTAGAAAACCAACTTATGCTTGCTTAAGGGGAAAGGTGAGTTGGGGTGCTGCATAAAACCAGAGATTGAAATGAGCACAGATAAAGTTCCTTAAGCCAAATATGGAATAGACAAGAGCTACCTCTTGCTCAACGAAATGGACTCAACACCGCATATTAAACGCCTAAGAATGTACCTGACTAGTAAGTATCTTAAAACCTATGGATTGCTATGTCTCCGAAAGAGAATCAAGCATGTGTACAGGGGCATAAACGCAGCAGTGATAGGATTGGAGAGGTTCGGTGAGCAAATGAAGACCCTTTGAAGTCATATTGCATGGTACCCATTCCACGGGTTTCAACTACCCAGGTTTAAGGTATTCTTCCTTCAGGTAAAACATGCATGTGGAACCTAGAGTATGATCAACCATGTGATCGGGAGACGTGTTCAAATATGTCTCAGTTTTCGTACCCTGGTACTCGGGTGCAACATTCCAGACGCTTTACTAACACCCTCCCGACTTGGAGAGTCAGTCCCTTTAACCTCCTGTTTGGCCCAGTTTGCAATTTCTGCGGAAGATGAACAGGAATAGCGAGAACCAATGAGAGACTAGCTGGAGGTGTCTGGACGGGCAAATTTAACTCTCATTTCCCACCAGGAAGAGGAATTAACCAAAGGCTCAGCGTGCCGTGCCGGAACCAGATTAGGGCCTGAAGCCATCCTGCGGTGTTGCGGCCAGCTCAAAAGAAAGCGAGTTGAAGAAAGGAGCTCAGGGGCACTGTAATTCACAAACCTGCAGAGTTATAAATGACAGCTATCGTCCAAAAATATACTGAAGTAAGGCTGCCAAGAGGACTTGAAAGCGGGGCAGAATTGCAGGAAACCGATTTCAGGAGGTAGACTGGAATTGCATTGAAAGCATAGGAAAAGAGGCAGAACGTCCACAATGATGCACTTGGCCAAAAAGGGCGTATGCGTTTTTTCCTGAATATATTCAGGAAAAAACGCATACGCCCTTTTTGGCCAACCAAGCAAACTTGCAAAGGAAATCTGCACTACAATGAAGTCTCACTTCCCCCCGGTCAAAAGGGCCATCTGAAAAAAGTGTAAAATCCAGAAAGGCAGGACAGGCCATGGAGAACTGGGAGCCTTGTTATGCTGATGGGCGGGATGTAAATTGCCAACAGACACTCGGGAGAAGTGTATGGTGTTTCCTGAAACATCTAAAATACAAAGCAACAGAGCCTAGGGCACTTCCACTTATGGTCCTATAGCTTAGGGAAATTAAAATCAAAAAGACACAGCCACCCCAAAGTTTGGGACGCCTCTGTTTACAAGAACCTCATTTACAGTACAAGTTCAACATCGCAGAAAGTGAAAAATGGATAAAGAAGTTGTGGTATTTACTTACAAAGCAATATCACTCAGCAATGAAATCTATGTCATCAGGCCCTTAGCAGCACAATGAGTGGATTCAGGTATGATGATTCTAACTGAAATAAGTCACACAGAAAAAGAAACATCATAAGATATCAGTAATACACGGAATGTAAACTTGGCTACACAGGAACTGAATTACAGAACAGAACAGGGTCTCAAATTTAGAAAACCAACTTATGCTTTCTTAAGGGTAAAGGTGAGTTGGGGTGCTGCATAAAACCAGAGATTGAAATGAGCACAGATAAAGTTCCTTAAGCCAAATAAGGAATAGACAAGAGCTACCTCTTGCTCAACGAAATGGACTGAACACCGCATATTAAACGCCTAAGAATGTACCTGACTAGTAAGTATCTTAAAACCTATGGATTGCTATGTCTCCGAAAGAGAATCAAGCATGTGTACAGGGGCATAAACGCAGCAGTGATAGGATTGGAGAGGTTCGGTGAGCAAATGAAGACCCTTTGAAGTCATATTGCATGGTACCCATTCCACGGGTTTCAACTACCCAGGTTTAAGGTATTCTTCCTTCAGGTAAAACATGCATGTGGAACCTAGAGTATGATCAACCATGTGATCGGGAGACGTGTTCAAATATGTCTCAGTTTTCGTACCCTGGTACTCGGGTGCAACATTCCAGACGCTTTACTAACACCCTCCCGACTTGGAGAGTCAGTCCCTTTAACCTCCTGTTTGGCCCAGTTTGCAATTTCTGCGGAAGATGAACAGGAATAGCGAGAACCAATGAGAGACTAGCTGGAGGTGTCTGGACGGGCAAATTTAACTCTCATTTCCCACCAGGAAGAGGAATTAACCAAAGGCTCAGCGTGCCGTGCCGGAACCAGATTAGGGCCTGAAGCCATCCTGCGGTGTTGCGGCCAGCTCAAAAGAAAGCGAGTTGAAGAAAGGAGCTCAGGGGCACTGTAATTCACAAACCTGCAGAGTTATAAATGACAGCTATCGTCCAAAAATATACTGAAGTAAGGCTGCCAAGAGGACTTGAAAGCGGGGCAGAATTGCAGGAAACCGATTTCAGGAGGTAGACTGGAATTGCATTGAAAGCATAGGAAAAGAGGCAGAACGTCCACAATGATGCACTTGGCCAAAAAGGGCGTATGCGTTTTTTCCTGAATATATTCAGGAAAAAACGCATACGCCCTTTTTGGCCAACCAAGCAAGCTTGCAAAGAAATCTGCACTACAATGAAGTCTCACTTCCCCCCGGTCAAAAGGGCCATCTGAAAAAAGTGTAAAATCCAGAAAGGCAGGACAGGCCATGGAGAACTGGGAGCCTTGTTATGCTGATGGGCGGGATGTAAATTGCCAACAGACACTCGGGAGAAGTGTATGGTGTTTCCTGAAACATCTAAAAAACAAAGCAACAGAGCCTAGGGCACTTCCACTTATGGTCCTATAGCTTAGGGAAATTAAAATCAAAAAGACACAGCCACCCCAAAGTTTGGGACGCCTCTGTTTACAAGAACCTCGTTTACAGTACAAGTTCAACATCGCAGAAAGTGAAAAATGGATAAAGAAGTTGTGGTATTTACTTACAAAGCAATATCACTCAGCAATGAAATCTATGTCATCAGGCCCTTAGCAGCACAATGAGTGGATTCAGGTATGATGATTCTAACTGAAATAAGTCACACAGAAAAAGAAACATCATAAGATATCAGTAATACACGGAATGTAAACTTGGCTACACAGGAACTGAATTACAGAACAGAACAGGGTCTCAAATTTAGAAAACCAACTTATGCTTGCTTAAGGGTAAAGGTGAGTTGGGGTGCTGCATAAAACCAGACATTGAAATGAGCACAGATAAAGTTCCTTAAGCCAAATATGGAATAGACAAGAGCTACCTCTTGCTCAACGAAATGGACTCAACACCGCATATTAAATGCCTAAGAATGTACCTGACTAGTAAGTATCTTAAAACCTATGGATTGCTATGTCTCCGAAAGAGAATCAAGCATGTGTACAGGGGCATAAACGCAGCAGTGATAGGATTGGAGAGGTTCGGTGAGCAAATGAAGACCCTTTGAAGTCATATTGCATGGTACCCATTCCACGGGTTTCAACTACCCAGGTTTAAGGTATTCTTCCTTCAGCTAAAACATGCATGTGGAACCTAGAGTATGATCAACCATGTGATCGGGAGACGTGTTCAAATATGTCTCAGTTTTCGTACCCTGGTACTCGGGTGCAACATTCCAGACGCTTTACTAACACCCTCCCGACTTGGAGAGTCAGTCCCTTTAACCTCCTGTTTGGCCCAGTTTGCAATTTCTGCGGAAGATGAACAGGAATAGCGAGAACCAATGAGAGACTAGCTGGAGGTGTCTGGACGGGCAAATTTAACTCTCATTTCCCACCAGGAAGAGGAATTAACCAAAGGCTCAGCGTGCCGTGCCGGAACCAGATTAGGGCCTGAAGCCATCCTGCGGTGTTGCGGCCAGCTCAAAAGAAAGCGAGTTGAAGAAAGGAGCTCAGGGGCACTGTAATTCACAAACCTGCAGAGTTATAAATGACAGCTATCGTCCAAAAATATACTGAAGTAAGGCTGCCAAGAGGACTTGAAAGCGGGGCAGAATTGCAGGAAACTGATTTCAGGAGGCAGACTGGAATTGCATTGAAAGCATAGGAAAAGAGGCAGAACGTCCACAATGATGCACTTGGCCAAAAAGGGCGTATGCGTTTTTTCCTGAATATATTCAGGAAGAAACGCATACGCCCTTTTTGGCCAACCAAGCAAGCTTGCAAAGGAAATCTGCACTACAATGAAGTCTCACTTCCCCCCGGTCAAAAGGGCCATCTGAAAAAAGTGTAAAATCCAGAAAGACAGGACAGGCCATGGAGAACTGGGAGCCTTGTTATGCTGATGGGCGGGATGTAAATTGCCAACAGACACTCGGGAGAAGTGTATGGTGTTTCCTGAAACATCTAAAAAACAAAGCAACAGAGCCTAGGGCACTTCCACTTATGGTCCTATAGCTTAGGGAAATTAAAATCAAAAAGACACAGCCACCCCAAAGTTTGGGACGCCTCTGTTTACAAGAACCTCGTTTACAGTACAAGTTCAACATCGCAGAAAGTGAAAAATGGATAAAGAAGTTGTGGTATTTACTTACAAAGCAATATCACTCAGCAATGAAATCTATGTCATCAGGCCCTTAGCAGCACAATGAGTGGATTCATGTATGATGATTCTAACTGAAATAAGTCACACAGAAAAAGAAACATCATAAGATATCAGTAATACACGGAATGTAAACTAGGCTACATAGGAACTGTATTACAGAACAGAACAGGGTCTCAAATTTAGAAAACCAACTTATGCTTGCTTAAGGGTAAAGGTGAGTTGGGGTGCTGCATAAAACCAGAGATTGAAATGAGCACAGATAAAGTTCCTTAAGCCAAATATGGAATAGACAAGAGCTACTCCTTGCTCAACGAAATGGACTCAACACCGCATATTAAACGCCTAAGAATGTACCTGACTAGTAAGTATCTTAAAACCTATGGATTGCTATGTCTCCGAAAGAGAATCAAGCATGTGTACAGGGGCATAAACGCAGCAGTGATAGGATTGGAGAGGTTCGGTGAGCAAATGAAGACCCTTTGAAGTCATATTGCATGGTACCCATTCCACGGGTTTCAACTACCCAGGTTTAAGGTATTCTTCCTTCAGCTAAAACATGCATGTGGAACCTAGAGTATGATCAACCATGTGATCGGGAGACGTGTTCAAATATGTCTCAGTTTTCGTACCCTGGTACTCAGGTGCAACATTCCAGACGCTTTACTAACACCCTCCCGACTTGGAGAGTCAGTCCCTTTAACCTCCTGTTTGGCCCAGTTTGCAAATTCTGTGGAAGATGAACAGGAATATCGAGAACCAATGAGAGACTAGCTGGAGGTGTCTGGACGGGCAAATTTAACTCTCATTTCCCACCAGGAAGAGGAATTAACCAAAGGCTCAGCGTGCCGTGCCGGAAACAGATTAGGGCCTGAAGCCATCCTGCCGTGTTGCGGCCAGCTCAGAAGAAAGCGAGTTGAAGAAAGGAGCTCAGGGGCACTGTAATTCACAAACCTGCAGAGTTATAAATGACAGCTATTGTCCAAAAATATACTGAAGTAAGGCTGCCAAGAGGACTTGAAAGCGGGGCAGGATTGCAGGAAACCGATTTCAGGAGGTAGACTGGAATTGCATTGAAAGCATAGGAAAAGAGGCAGAACGTCCACAATGATGCACTTGGCCAAAAAGGGCGTATGCGTTTTTTCCTGAATATATTCAGGAAAAAACGCATACGCCCTTTTTGGCCAACCAAGCAAACTTGCAAAGGAAATCTGCACTACAATGAAGTCTCACTTCCCCCCGGTCAAAAGGGCCATCTGAAAAAAGTGTAAAATCCAGAAAGGCAGGACAGGCCATGGAGAACTGGGAGCCTTGTTATGCTGATGGGCGGGATGTAAATTGCCAACAGACACTCGGGAGAAGTGTATGGTGTTTCCTGAAACATCTAAAAAACAAAGCAACAGAGCCTAGGGCACTTCCACTTATGGTCCTATAGCTTAGGGAAATTAAAGTCAAAAGGACACAGCCACCCCAAAGTTTGGGACGCCTCTGTTTACAAGAACCTCGTTTACAGTACAAGTTCAACATCGCAGAAAGTGAAAAATGGATAAAGAAGTTGTGGTATTTACTTACAAAGCAATATCACTCAGCAATGAAATCTATGTCATCAGGCCCTTAGCAGCACAATGAGTGGATTCAGGTATGATGATTCTAACTGAAATAAGTCACACAGAAAAAGAAACATCATAAGATATCAGTAATACACGGAATGTAAACTTGGCTACACAGGAACTGAATTACAGAACAGAACAGGGTCTCAAATTTAGAAAACCAACTTATGCTTGCTTAAGGGTAAAGGTGAGTTGGGGTGCTGCATAAAACCAGAGATTGAAATGAGCACAGATAAAGTTCCTTAAGCCAAATATGGAATAGACAAGAGCTACTCCTTGCTCAACGAAATGGACTCAACACCGCATATTAAACGCCTAAGAATGTACCTGACTAGTAAGTATCTTAAAACCTATGGATTGCTATGTCTCCAAAAGAGAATCAAGCGTGTATACAGGGGCATAAACGCAGCAGTGATAGGATTGGAGAGGTTCGGTGAGCAAATGAAGACCCTTTGAAGTCATATTGCATGGTACCCATTCCACGGGTTTCAACTACCCAGGTTTAAGGTATTCTTCCTTCAGCTAAAACATGCATGTGGAACCTAGAGTATGATCAACCATGTGATTGGGAGACGTGTTCAAATATGTCTCAGTTTTCGTACCCTGGTACTCGGGTGCAACATTCCAGACGCTTTACTAACACCCTCCCGACTTGGAGAGTCAGTCCCTTTAACCTCCTGTTTGGCCCAGTTTGCAATTTCTGCGGAAGATGAACAGGAATAGCGAGAACCAATGAGAGACTAGCTGGAGGTGTCTGGACGGGCAAATTTAACTCTCATTTCCCACCAGGAAGAGGAATTAACCAAAGGCTCAGCGTGCCGTGCCAGAACCAGATTAGGGCCTGAAGCCATCCTGCGGTGTTGCGGCCAGCTCAAAAGAAAGCGAGTTGAAGAAAGGAGCTCAGGGGCACTGTAATTCACAAACCTGCAGAGTTATAAATGACAGCTATCGTCCAAAAATATACTGAAGTAAGGCTGCCAAGAGGACTTGAAAGCGGGGCAGAATTGCAGGAAACCGATTTCAGGAGGTAGACTGGAATTGCATTGAAAGCATAGGAAAAGAGGCAGAACGTCCACAATGATGCACTTGGCCAAAAAGGGCGTATGCGTTTTTTCCTGAATATATTCAGGAAAAAACGCCTACGCCCTTTTTGGCCAACCAAGCAAGCTTGCAAAGGAAATCTGCACTACAATGAAGTCTCACTTCCCCCCGGTCAAAAGGGCCATCTGAAAAAAGTGTAAAATCCAGAAAGGCAGGACAGGCCATGGAGAACTGGGAGCCTTGTTATGCTGATGGGCAGGATGTAAATTGCCAACAGACACTCGGGAGAAGTGTATGGTGTTTCCTGAAACATCTAAAAAACAAAGCAACAGAGCCTAGGGCACATCCACTTATGGTCCTATAGCTTAGGGAAATTAAAATCAAAAAGACACAGCCACCCCAAAGTTTGGGACGCCTCTGTTTACAAGAACCTCGTTTACAGTACAAGTTCAACATCGCAGAAAGTGAAAAATGGATAAAGAAGTTGTGGTATTTACTTACAAAGCAATATCACTCAGCAATGAAATCTATGTCATCAGGCCCTTAGCAGCACAATGAGTGGATTCAGGTATGATGATTCTAACTGAAATAAGTCACACAGAAAAAGAAACATCATAAGATATCACTAATACACGGAATGTAAACTTGGCTACACAGGAACTGAATTACAGAACAGAACAGGGTCTCAAATTTAGAAAACCAACTTATGCTTGCTTAAGGGTAAAGGTGAGTTGGGGTGCTGCATAAAACCAGAGATTGAAATGAGCACAGATAAAGTTCCTTAAGCCAAATATGGAATAGACAAGAGCTACTCCTTGCTCAACGAAATGGACTCAACACCGCATATTAAATGCCTAAGAATGTACCTGACTAGTAAGTATCTTAAAACCTATGGATTGCTATGTCTCCGAAAGAGAATCAAGCATGTGTACAGGGGCATAAACGCAGCAGTGATAGGATTGGAGAGGTTCGGTGAGCAAATGAAGACCCTTTGAAGTCATATTGCATGGTACCCATTCCACGGGTTTCAACTACCCAGGTTTAAGGTATTCTTCCTTCAGCTAAAACATGCATGTGGAACCTAGAGTATGATCAACCATGTGATCGGGAGACGTGTTCAAATATGTCTCAGTTTTCGTACCCTGGTACTCGGGTGCAACATTCCAGACGCTTTACTAACACCCTCCCGACTTGGAGAGTCAGTCCCTTTAACCTCCTGTTTGGCCCAGTTTGCAATTTCTGCGGAAGATGAACAGGAATAGCGAGAACCAATGAGAGACTAGCTGGAGGTGTCTGGACGGGCAAATTTAACTCTCATTTCCCACCAGGAAGAGGAATTAACCAAAGGCTCAGCGTGCCGTGCCAGAACCAGATTAGGGCCTGAAGCCATCCTGCGGTGTTGCGGCCAGCTCAAAAGAAAGCGAGTTGAAGAAAGGAGCTCAGGGGCACTGTAATTCACAAACCTGCAGAGTTATAAATGACAGCTATCGTCCAAAAATATACTGAAGTAAGGCTGCCAAGAGGACTTGAAAGCGGGGCAGAATTGCAGGAAACCGATTTCAGGAGGTAGACTGGAATTGCATTGAAAGCATAGGAAAAGAGGCAGAACGTCCACAATGATGCACTTGGCCAAAAAGGGCGTATGCGTTTTTTCCTGAATATATTCAGGAAAAAACGCATACGCCCTTTTTGGCCAACCAAGCAAGCTTGCAAAGGAAATCTGCACTACAATGAAGTCTCACTTCCCCCCGGTCAAAAGGGCCATCTGAAAAAAGTGTAAAATCCAGAAAGACAGGACAGGCCATGGAGAACTGGGAGCCTTGTTATGCTGATGGGCGGGATGTAAATTGCCAACAGACACTCGGGAGAAGTGTATGGTGTTTCCTGAAACATCTAAAAAACAAAGCAACAGAGCCTAGGGCACTTCCACTTATGGTCCTATAGCTTAGGGAAATTAAAATCAAAAAGACACAGCCACCCCAAAGTTTGGGACGCCTCTGTTTACAAGAACCTCGTTTACAGTACAAGTTCAACATCGCAGAAAGTGAAAAATGGATAAAGAAGTTGTGGTATTTACTTACAAAGCAATATCACTCAGCAATGAAATCTATGTCATCAGGCCCTTAGCAGCACAATGAGTGGATTCAGGTATGATGATTCTAACTGAAATAAGTCACACAGAAAAAGAAACATCATAAGATATCAGTAATACACGGAATGTAAACTTGGCTACACAGGAACTGAATTACAGAACAGAACAGGGTCTCAAATTTAGAAAACCAACGTATGCTTGCTTAAGGGGAAAGGTGAGTTGGGGTGCTGCATAAAACCAGAGATTGAAATGAGCACAGATAAAGTTCCTTAAGCCAAATATGGAATAGACAAGAGCTACTCCTTGCTCAACGAAATGGACTCAACACCGCATATTAAATGCCTAAGAATGTACCTGACTAGTAAGTATCTTAAAACCTATGGATTGCTATGTCTCCGAAAGAGAATCAAGCATGTGTACAGGGGCATAAACGCAGCAGTGATAGGATTGGAGAGGTTCGGTGAGCAAATGAAGACCCTTTGAAGTCATATTGCATGGTACCCATTCCACGGGTTTCAACTACCCAGGTTTAAGGTATTCTTCCTTCAGCTAAAACATGCATGTGGAACCTAGAGTATGATCAACCATGTGATCGGGAGACGTGTTCAAATATGTCTCAGGTTTCGTACCCTGGTACTCGGGTGCAACATTCCAGACGCTTTACTAACACCCTCCCGACTTGGAGAGTCAGTCCCTTTAACCTCCTGTTTGGCCCAGTTTGCAATTTCTGCGGAAGATGAACAGGAATAGCGAGAACCAATGAGAGACTAGCTGGAGGTGTCTGGACGGGCAAATTTAACTCTCATTTCCCACCAGGAAGAGGAATTAACCAAAGGCTCAGCGTGCCGTGCCGGAACCAGATTAGGGCCTGAAGCCATCCTGCGGTGTTGCGGCCAGCTCAAAAGAAAGCGAGTTGAAGAAAGGAGCTCAGGGGCACTGTAATTCACAAACCTGCAGTTATAAATGACAGCTATCGTCCAAAAATATACTGAAGTAAGGCTGCCAAGAGGACTTGAAAGCGGGGCAGAATTGCAGGAAACCGATTTCAGGAGGTAGACTGGAATTGCATTGAAAGCATAGGAAAAGAGGCAGAACGTCCACAATGATGCACTTGGCCAAAAAGGGCGTATGCGTTTTTTCCTGAATATATTCAGGAAAAAACGCATACGCCCTTTTTGGCCAACCAAGCAAGCTTGCAAAGGAAATCTGCACTACAATGAAGTCTCACTTCCCCCCGGTCAAAAGGGCCATCTGAAAAAAGTGTAAAATCCAGAAAGACAGGACAGGCCATGGAGAACTGGGAGCCTTGTTATGCTGATGGGCGGGATGTAAATTGCCAACAGACACTCGGGAGAAGTGTATGGTGTTTCCTGAAACATCTAAAAAACAAAGCAACAGAGCCTAGGGCACTTCCACTTATGGTCCTATAGCTTAGGGAAATTAAAATCAAAAAGACACAGCCACCCCAAAGTTTGGGACGCCTCTGTTTACAAGAACCTCGTTTACAGTACAAGTTCAACATCGCAGAAAGTGAAAAATGGATAAAGAAGTTGTGGTATTTACTTACAAAGCAATATCACTCAGCAATGAAATCTATGTCATCAGGCCCTTAGCAGCACAATGAGTGGATTCAGGTATGATGATTCTAACTGAAATAAGTCACACAGAAAAAGAAACATCATAAGATATCAGGAATACACAGAATGTAAACTTGGCTACACAGGAACTGAATTACAGAACAGAACAGGGTCTCAAATTTAGAAAACCAACTTATGCTTCCTTAAGGGTAAAGGTGAGTAGGGGTGCTGCATAAAACCAGAGATTGAAATGAGCACAGATAAAATTCCTTAAGCCAAATATGGAATAGACAAGAGCTACCTCTTGCTCAACGAAATGGACTCAACACCGCATATTAAATGCCTAAGAATGTACCTGACTAGTAAGTATCTTAAAACCTATGGATTGCTATGTCTCCGAAAGAGAATCAAGCATGTGTACAGGGGCATAAACGCAGCAGTGATAGGATTGGAGAGGTTCGGTGAGCAAATGAAGACCCTTTGAAGTCATATTGCATGGTACCCATTCCACGGGTTTCAACTACCCAGGTTTAAGGTATTCTTCCTTCAGGTAAAACATGCATGTGGAACCTAGAGTATGATCAACCATGTGATCGGGAGATGTGTTCAAATATGTCTCAGTTTTCGTACCCTGGTACTCGGGTGCAACATTCCAGACGCTTTACTAACACCCTCCCGACTTGGAGAGTCAGTCCCTTTAACCTCCTGTTTGGCCCAGTTTGCAATTTCTGCGGAAGATGAACAGGAATAGCGAGAACCAATGAGAGACTAGCTGGAGGTGTCTGGACGGGCAAATTTAACTCTCATTTCCCACCAGGAAGAGGAATTAACCAAAGGCTCAGCGTGCCGTGCCGGAACCAGATTAGGGCCTGAAGCCATCCTGCGGTGTTGCGGCCAGCTCAAAAGAAAGCGAGTTGAAGAAAGGAGCTCAGGGGCACTGTAATTCACAAACCTGCAGAGTTATAAATGACAGCTATCGTCCAAAAATATACTGAAGTAAGGCTGCCAAGAGGACTTGAAAGCGGGGCAGAATTGCAGGAAACCGATTTCAGGAGGTAGACTGGAATTGCATTGAAAGCATAGGAAAAGAGGCAGAACGTCCACAATGATGCACTTGGCCAAAAAGGGCGTATGCGTTTTTTCCTGAATATATTCAGGAAAAAACGCATACGCCCTTTTTGGCCAACCAAGCAAGCTTGCAAAGGAAATCTGCACTACAATGAAGTCTCACTTCCCCCCGGTCAAAAGGGCCATCTGAAAAAAGTGTAAAATCCAGAAAGGCAGGACAGGCCATGGAGAACTGGGAGCCTTGTTATGCTGATGGGCGGGATGTAAATTGCCAACAGACACTCGGGAGAAGTGTATGGTGTTTCCTGAAACATCTAAAAAACAAAGCAACAGAGCCTAGGGCACTTCCACTTATGGTCCTATAGCTTAGGGAAATTAAAATCAAAAAGACACAGCCACCCCAAAGTTTGGGACGCCTCTGTTTACAAGAACCTCGTTTACAGTACAAGTTCAACATCGCAGAAAGTGAAAAATGGATAAAGAAGTTGTGGTATTTACTTACAAAGCAATATCACTCAGCAATGAAATCTATGTCATCAGGCCCTTAGCAGCACAATGAGTGGATTCAGGTATGATGATTCTAACTGAAATAAGTCACACAGAAAAAGAAACATCATAAGATATCAGTAATACACGGAATGTAAACTTGGCTACACAGGAACTGAATTACAGAACAGAACAGGGTCTCAAATTTAGAAAACCAACGTATGCTTGCTTAAGGTGAAAGGTGAGTTGGGGTGCTGCATAAAACCAGAGATTGAAATGAGCACAGATAAAGTTCCTTAAGCCAAATATGGAATAGACAAGAGCTACTCCTTGCTCAACGAAATGGACTCAACACCGCATATTAAATGCCTAAGAATGTACCTGACTAGTAAGTATCTTAAAACCTATGGATTGCTATGTCTCCGAAAGAGAATCAAGCATGTGTACAGGGGCATAAACGCAGCAGTGATAGGATTGGAGAGGTTCGGTGAGCAAATGAAGACCCTTTGAAGTCATATTGCATGGTACCCATTCCACGGGTTTCAACTACCCAGGTTTAAGGTATTCTTCCTTCAGCTAAAACATGCATGTGGAACCTAGAGTATGATCAACCATGTGATCGGGAGACGTGTTCAAATATGTCTCAGGTTTCGTACCCTGGTACTCGGGTGCAACATTCCAGACGCTTTACTAACACCCTCCCGACTTGGAGAGTCAGTCCCTTTAACCTCCTGTTTGGCCCAGTTTGCAATTTCTGCGGAAGATGAACAGGAATAGCGAGAACCAATGAGAGACTAGCTGGAGGTGTCTGGACGGGCAAATTTAACTCTCATTTCCCACCAGGAAGAGGAATTAACCAAAGGCTCAGCGTGCCGTGCCGGAACCAGATTAGGGCCTGAAGCCATCCTGCGGTGTTGCGGCCAGCTCAAAAGAAAGCGAGTTGAAGAAAGGAGCTCAGGGGCACTGTAATTCACAAACCTGCAGTTATAAATGACAGCTATCGTCCAAAAATATACTGAAGTAAGGCTGCCAAGAGGACTTGAAAGCGGGGCAGAATTGCAGGAAACCGATTTCAGGAGGTAGACTGGAATTGCATTGAAAGCATAGGAAAAGAGGCAGAACGTCCACAATGATGCACTTGGCCAAAAAGGGCGTATGCGTTTTTTCCTGAATATATTCAGGAAAAAACGCATACGCCCTTTTTGGCCAACCAAGCAAGCTTGCAAAGGAAATCTGCACTACAATGAAGTCTCACTTCCCCCCGGTCAAAAGGGCCATCTGAAAAAAGTGTAAAATCCAGAAAGACAGGACAGGCCATGGAGAACTGGGAGCCTTGTTATGCTGATGGGCGGGATGTAAATTGCCAACAGACACTCGGGAGAAGTGTATGGTGTTTCCTGAAACATCTAAAAAACAAAGCAACAGAGCCTAGGGCACTTCCACTTATGGTCCTATAGCTTAGGGAAATTAAAATCAAAAAGACACAGCCACCCCAAAGTTTGGGACGCCTCTGTTTACAAGAACCTCGTTTACAGTACAAGTTCAACATCGCAGAAAGTGAAAAATGGATAAAGAAGTTGTGGTATTTACTTACAAAGCAATATCACTCAGCAATGAAATCTATGTCATCAGGCCCTTAGCAGCACAATGAGTGGATTCAGGTATGATGATTCTAACTGAAATAAGTCACACAGAAAAAGAAACATCATAAGATATCAGGAATACACAGAATGTAAACTTGGCTACACAGGAACTGAATTACAGAACAGAACAGGGTCTCAAATTTAGAAAACCAACTTATGCTTCCTTAAGGGTAAAGGTGAGTAGGGGTGCTGCATAAAACCAGAGATTGAAATGAGCACAGATAAAATTCCTTAAGCCAAATATGGAATAGACAAGAGCTACCTCTTGCTCAACGAAATGGACTCAACACCGCATATTAAATGCCTAAGAATGTACCTGACTAGTAAGTATCTTAAAACCTATGGATTGCTATGTCTCCGAAAGAGAATCAAGCATGTGTACAGGGGCATAAACGCAGCAGTGATAGGATTGGAGAGGTTCGGTGAGCAAATGAAGACCCTTTGAAGTCATATTGCATGGTACCCATTCCACGGGTTTCAACTACCCAGGTTTAAGGTATTCTTCCTTCAGGTAAAACATGCATGTGGAACCTAGAGTATGATCAACCATGTGATCGGGAGATGTGTTCAAATATGTCTCAGTTTTCGTACCCTGGTACTCGGGTGCAACATTCCAGACGCTTTACTAACACCCTCCCGACTTGGAGAGTCAGTCCCTTTAACCTCCTGTTTGGCCCAGTTTGCAATTTCTGCGGAAGATGAACAGGAATAGCGAGAACCAATGAGAGACTAGCTGGAGGTGTCTGGACGGGCAAATTTAACTCTCATTTCCCACCAGGAAGAGGAATTAACCAAAGGCTCAGCGTGCCGTGCCGGAACCAGATTAGGGCCTGAAGCCATCCTGCGGTGTTGCGGCCAGCTCAAAAGAAAGCGAGTTGAAGAAAGGAGCTCAGGGGCACTGTAATTCACAAACCTGCAGAGTTATAAATGACAGCTATCGTCCAAAAATATACTGAAGTAAGGCTGCCAAGAGGACTTGAAAGCGGGGCAGAATTGCAGGAAACCGATTTCAGGAGGTAGACTGGAATTGCATTGAAAGCATAGGAAAAGAGGCAGAACGTCCACAATGATGCACTTGGCCAAAAAGGGCGTATGCGTTTTTTCCTGAATATATTCAGGAAAAAACGCATACGCCCTTTTTGGCCAACCAAGCAAGCTTGCAAAGGAAATCTGCACTACAATGAAGTCTCACTTCCCCGCGGTCAAAAGGGCCATCTGAAAAAAGTGTAAAATCCAGAAAGGCAGGACAGGCCATGGAGAACTGGGAGCCTTGTTATGCTGATGGGCGGGATGTAAATTGCCAACAGACACTCGGGAGAAGTGTATGGTGTTTCCTGAAACATCTAAAAAACAAAGCAACAGAGCCTAGGGCACTTCCACTTATGGTCCTATAGCTTAGGGAAATTAAAATCAAAAGGACACAGCCACCCCAAAGTTTGGGACGCCTCTGTTTACAAGAACCTCATTTACAGTACAAGTTCAACATCGCAGAAAGTGAAAAATGGATAAAGAAGTTGTGGTATTTACTTACAAAGCAATATCACTCAGCAATGAAATCTATGTCATCAGGCCCTTAGCAGCACAATGAGAGGATTCAGGTATGATGATTCTAACTGAAATAAGTCACACAGAAAAAGAAACATCATAAGATATCAGTAATACACGGAATGTAAACTTGGCTACACAGGAACTGAATTACAGAACAGAACAGGGTCTCAAATTGAGAAAACCAACTTATGCTTGCTTAAGGGTAAAGGTGAGTTGGGGTGCTGCATAAAACCAGACATTGAAATGAGCACAGATAAAGTTCCTTAAGCCAAATATGGAATAGACAAGAGCTACCTCTTGCTCAACGAAATGGACTCAACACCGCATATTAAATGCCTAAGAATGTACCTGACTAGTAAGTATCTTAAAACCTATGGATTGCTATGTCTCCGAAAGAGAATCAAGCATGTGTACAGGGGCATAAACGCAGCAGTGATAGGATTGGAGAGGTTCGGTGAACAAATGAAGACCCTTTGAAGTCATATTGCATGGTACCCATTCCACGGGTTTCAACTACCCAGGTTTAAGGTATTCTTCCTTCAGCTAAAACATGCATGTGGAACCTAGAGTATGATCAACCATGTGATTGGGAGACGTGTTCAAATATGTCTCAGTTTTCGTACCCTGGTACTCGGGTGCAACATTCCAGACGCTTTACTAACACCCTCCCGACTTGGAGAGTCAGTCCCTTTAACCTCCTGTTTGGCCCAGTTTGCAATTTCTGCGGAAGATGAACAGGAATAGCGAGAACCAATGAGAGACTAGCTGGAGGTGTCTGGACGGGCAAATTTAACTCTCATTTCCCACCAGGAAGAGGAATTAACCAAAGGCTCAGCGTGCCGTGCCGGAACCAGATTAGGGCCTGAAGCCATCCTGCGGTGTTGCGGCCAGCTCAAAAGAAAGCGAGTTGAAGAAAGGAGCTCAGGGGCACTGTAATTCACAAACCTGCAGAGTTATAAATGACAGCTATCGTCCAAAAATATACTGAAGTAAGGCTGCCAAGAGGACTTGAAAGCGGGGCAGAATTGCAGGAAACCGATTTCAGGAGGTAGACTGGAATTGCATTGAAAGCATAGGAAAAGAGGCAGAACGTCCACAATGATGCACTTGGGCAAAAAGGGCGTATGCGTTTTTTCCTGAATATATTCAGGAAAAAACGCATACGCCCTTTTTGGCCAACCAAGCAAGCTTGCAAAGGAAATCTGCACTACAATGAAGTCTCACTTCCCCGCGGTCAAAAGGGCCATCTGAAAAAAGTGTAAAATCCAGAAAGGCAGGACAGGCCATGGAGAACTGGGAGCCTTGTTATGCTGATGGGCGGGATGTAAATTGCCAACAGACACTCGGGAGAAGTGTATGGTGTTTCCTGAAACATCTAAAAAACAAAGCAACAGAGCCTAGGGCACTTCCACTTATGGTCCTATAGCTTAGGGAAATTAAAATCAAAAAGACACAGCCACCCCAAAGTTTGGGACGCCTCTGTTTACAAGAACCTCATTTACAGTACAAGTTCAACATCGCAGAAAGTGAAAAATGGATAAAGAAGTTGTGGTATTTACTTACAAAGCAATATCACTCAGCAATGAAATCTATGTCATCAGGCCCTTAGCAGCACAATGAGTGGATTCAGGTATGATGATTCTAACTGAAATAAGTCACACAGAAAAAGAAACATCATAAGATATCAGTAATACACGGAATGTAAACTTGGCTACACAGGAACTGAATTACAGAACAGAACAGGGTCTCAAATTGAGAAAACCAACTTATGCTTGCTTAAGGGTAAAGGTGAGTTGGGGTGCTGCATAAAACCAGAGATTGAAATGAGCACAGATAAAGTTCCTTAAGCCAAATATGGAATAGACAAGAGCTACCTCTTGCTCAACGAAATGGACTCAACACCGCATATTAAATGCCTAAGAATGTACCTGACTAGTAAGTATCTTAAAACCTATGGATTGCTATGTCTCCGAAAGAGAATCAAGCATGTGTACAGGGGCATAAACGCAGCAGTGATAGGATTGGAGAGGTTCGGTGAGCAAATGAAGACCCTTTGAAGTCATATTGCATGGTACCCATTCCACGGGTTTCAACTACCCAGGTTTAAGGTATTCTTCCTTCAGCTAAAACATGCATGTGGAACCTAGAGTATGATCAACCATGTGATCGGGAGATGTGTTCAAATATGTCTCAGTTTTCGTACCCTGGTACTCGGGTGCAACATTCCAGACGCTTTACTAACACCCTCGCGACTTGGAGAGTCAGTCCCTTTAACCTCCTGTTTGGCCCAGTTTGCAATTTCTGCGGAAGATGAACAGGAATAGCGAGAACCAATGAGAGACTAGCTGGAGGTGTCTGGACGGGCAAATTTAACTCTCATTTCCCACCAGGAAGAGGAATTAACCAAAGGCTCAGCGTGCCGTGCCGGAACCAGATTAGGGCCTGAAGCCATCCTGCGGTGTTGCGGCCAGCTCAAAAGAAAGCGAGTTGAAGAAAGGAGCTCAGGGGCACTGTAATTCACAAACCTGCAGAGTTATAAATGACAGCTATCGTCCAAAAATATACTGAAGTAAGGCTGCCAAGAGGACTTGAAAGCGGGGCAGAATTGCAGGAAACCGATTTCAGGAGGTAGACTGGAATTGCATTGAAAGCATAGGAAAAGAGGCAGAACGTCCACAATGATGCACTTGGCCAAAAAGGGCGTATGCGTTTTTTCCTGAATATATTCAGGAAAAAACGCATACGCCCTTTTTGGCCAACCAAGCAAGCTTGCAAAGGAAATCTGCACTACAATGAAGTCTCACTTCCCCCCGGTCAAAAGGGCCATCTGAAAAAAGTGTAAAATCCAGAAAGGCAGGACAGGCCATGGAGAACTGGGAGCCTTGTTATGCTGATGGGCGGGATGTAAATTGCCAACAGACACTCGGGAGAAGTGTATGGTGTTTCCTGAAACATCTAAAAAACAAAGCAACAGAGCCTAGGGCACTTCCACTTATGGTCCTATAGCTTAGGGAAATTAAAATCAAAAAGACACAGCCACCCCAAAGTTTGGGACGCCTCTGTTTACAAGAACCTCGTTTACAGTACAAGTTCAACATCGCAGAAAGTGAAAAATGGATAAAGAAGTTGTGGTATTTACTTACAAAGCAATATCACTCAGCAATGAAATCTATGTCATCAGGCCCTTAGCAGCACAATGAGTGGATTCAGGTATGATGATTCTAACTGAAATAAGTCACACAGAAAAAGAAACATCATAAGATATCAGTAATACACGGAATGTAAACTTGGCTACACAGGAACTGAATTACAGAACAGAACAGGGTCTCAAATTTAGAAAACCAACTTATGCTTGCTTAAGGGTAAAGGTGAGTTGGGGTGCTGCATAAAACCAGAGATTGAAATGAGCACAGATAAAGTTCCTTAAGCCAAATATGGAATAGACAAGAGCTACTCCTTGCTCAACGAAATGGACTCAACACCGCATATTAAATGCCTAAGAATGTACCTGACTAGTAAGTATCTTAAAACCTATGGATTGCTATGTCTCCGAAAGAGAATCAAGCATGTGTACAGGGGCATAAACGCAGCAGTGGTAGGATTGGAGAGGTTCGGTGAGCAAATGAAGACCCTTTGAAGTCATATTGCATGGTACCCATTCCACGGGTTTCAACTACCCAGGTTTAAGGTATTCTTCCTTCAGCTAAAACATGCATGTGGAACCTAGAGTATGATCAACCATGTGATCGGGAGACGTGTTCAAATATGTCTCAGTTTTCGTACCCTGGTACTCGGGTGCAACATTCCAGACGCTTTACTAACACCCTCCCGACTTGGAGAGTCAGTCCCTTTAACCTCCTGTTTGGCCCAGTTTGCAATTTCTGCGGAAGATGAACAGGAATAGCGAGAACCAATGAGAGACTAGCTGGAGGTGTCTGGACGGGCAAATTTAACTCTCATTTCCCACCAGGAAGAGGAATTAACCAAAGGCTCAGCGTGCCGTGCCAGAACCAGATTAGGGCCTGAAGCCATCCTGCGGTGTTGCGGCCAGCTCAAAAGAAAGCGAGTTGAAGAAAGGAGCTCAGGGGCACTGTAATTCACAAACCTGCAGAGTTATAAATGACAGCTATCGTCCAAAAATATACTGAAGTAAGGCTGCCAAGAGGACTTGAAAGCGGGGCAGAATTGCAGGAAACTGATTTCAGGAGGCAGACTGGAATTGCATTGAAAGCATAGGAAAAGAGGCAGAACGTCCACAATGATGCACTTGGCCAAAAAGGGCGTATGCGTTTTTTCCTGAATATATTCAGGAAAAAACGCATACGCCCTTTTTGGCCAACCAAGCAAGCTTGCAAAGAAATCTGCACTACAATGAAGTCTCACTTGCCCCCGGTCAAAAGGGCCATCTGAAAAAAGTGTAAAATCCAGAAAGGCAGGACAGGCCATGGAGAACTGGGAGCCTTGTTATGCTGATGGGCGGGATGTAAATTGCCAACAGACACTCGGGAGAAGTGTATGGTGTTTCCTGAAACATCTAAGAAACAAAGCAACAGAGCCTAGGGCACTTCCACTTATGGTCCTATAGCTTAGGGAAATTAAAATCAAAAAGACACAGCCACCCCAAAGTTTGGGACGCCTCTGTTTACAAGAACCTCGTTTACAGTACAAGTTCAACATCGCAGAAAGTGAAAAATGGATAAAGAAGTTGTGGTATTTACTTACAAAGCAATATCACTCTGCAATGAAATCTATGTCATCAGGCCCTTAGCAGCACAATGAGTGGATTCAGGTATGATGATTCTAACTGAAATAAGTCACACAGAAAAAGAAACATCATAAGATATCAGTAATACACGGAATGTAAACTTGGCTACACAGGAACTGAATTACAGAACAGAACAGGGTCTCAAATTTAGAAAACCAACTTATGCTTGCTTAAGGGTAAAGGTGAGTCGGGGTGCTGCATAAAACCAGAGATTGAAATGAGCACAGATAAAGTTCCTTAAGCCAAATATGGAATAGACAAGAGCTACTCCTTGCTCAACGAAATGGACTCAACACCGCATATTAAATGCCTAAGAATGTACCTGACTAGTAAGTATCTTAAAACCTATGGATTGCTATGTCTCCGAAAGAGAATCAAGCATGTGTACAGGGGCATAAACGCAGCAGTGATAGGATTGGAGAGGTTCGGTGAGCAAATGAAGACCCTTTGAAGTCATATTGCATGGTACCCATTCCACGGGTTTCAACTACCCAGGTTTAAGGTATTCTTCCTTCAGCTAAAACATGCATGTGGAACCTAGAGTATGATCAACCATGTGATCGGGAGACGTGTTCAAATATGTCTCAGTTTTCGTACCCTGGTACTCGGGTGCAACATTCCAGACGCTTTACTAACACCCTCCCGACTTGGAGAGTCAGTCCCTTTAACCTCCTGTTTGGCCCAGTTTGCAATTTCTGCGGAAGATGAACAGGAATAGCGAGAACCAATGAGAGACTAGCTGGAGGTGTCTGGACGGGCAAATTTAACTCTCATTTCCCACCAGGAAGAGGAATTAACCAAAGGCTCAGCGTGCCGTGCCAGAACCAGATTAGGGCCTGAAGCCATCCTGCGGTGTTGCGGCCAGCTCAAAAGAAAGCGAGTTGAAGAAAGGAGCTCAGGGGCACTGTAATTCACAAACCTGCAGAGTTATAAATGACAGCTATCGTCCAAAAATATACTGAAGTAAGGCTGCCAAGAGGACTTGAAAGCGGGGCAGAATTGCAGGAAACTGATTTCAGGAGGCAGACTGGAATTGCATTGAAAGCATAGGAAAAGAGGCAGAACGTCCACAATGATGCACTTGGCCAAAAAGGGCGTATGCGTTTTTTCCTGAATATATTCAGGAAAAAACGCATACGCCCTTTTTGGCCAACCAAGCAAGCTTGCAAAGGAAATCTGCACTACAATGAAGTCTCACTTGCCCCCGGTCAAAAGGGCCATCTGAAAAAAGTGTAAAATCCAGAAAGGCAGGACAGGCCATGGAGAACTGGGAGCCTTGTTATGCTGATGGGCGGGATGTAAATTGCCAACAGACACTCGGGAGAAGTGTATGGTGTTTCCTGAAACATCTAAAAAACAAAGCAACAGAGCCTAGGGCACTTCCACTTATGGTCCTATAGCTTAGGGAAATTAAAATCAAAAAGACACAGCCACCCCAAAGTTTGGGACGCCTCTGTTTACAAGAACCTCGTTTACAGTACAAGTTCAACATCGCAGAAAGTGAAAAATGGATAAAGAAGTTGTGGTATTTACTTACAAAGCAATATCACTCTGCAATGAAATCTATGTCATCAGGCCCTTAGCAGCACAATGAGTGGATTCAGGTATGATGATTCTAACTGAAATAAGTCACACAGAAAAAGAAACATCATAAGATATCAGTAATACACGGAATGTAAACTTGGCTACACAGGAACTGAATTACAGAACAGAACAGGGTCTCAAATTTAGAAAACCAACTTATGCTTGCTTAAGGGTAAAGGTGAGTCGGGGTGCTGCATAAAACCAGAGATTGAAATGAGCACAGATAAAGTTCCTTAAGCCAAATATGGAATAGACAAGAGCTACTCCTTGCTCAACGAAATGGACTCAACACCGCATATTAAATGCCTAAGAATGTACCTGACTAGTAAGAATCTTAAAACCTATGGATTGCTATGTCTCCGAAAGAGAATCAAGCATGTGTACAGGGGCATAAACGCAGCAGTGATAGGATTGGAGAGGTTCGGTGAGCAAATGAAGACCCTTTGAAGTCATATTGCATGGTACCCATTCCACGGGTTTCAACTACCCAGGTTTAAGGTATTCTTCCTTCAGGTAAAACATGCATGTGGAACCTAGAGTATGATCAACCATGTGATCGGGAGACGTGTTCAAATATGTCTCAGTTTTCGTACCCTGGTACTCGGGTGCAACATTCCAGACACTTTACTAACACCCTCCCGACTTGGAGAGTCAGTCCCTTTAACCTCCTGTTTGGCCCAGTTTGCAATTTCTGCGGAAGATGAACAGGAATAGCGAGAACCAATGAGAGACTAGCTGGAGGTGTCTGGACGGGCAAATTTAACTCTCATTTCCCACCAGGAAGAGGAATTAACCAAAGGCTCAGCGTGCCGTGCCGGAACCAGATTAGGGCCTGAAGCCATCCTGCGGTGTTGCGGCCAGCTCAAAAGAAAGCGAGTTGAAGAAAGGAGCTCAGGGGCACTGTAATTCACAAACCTGCAGAGTTATAAATGACAGCTATCGTCCAAAAATATACTGAAGTAAGGCTGCCAAGAGGACTTGAAAGCGGGGCAGAATTGCAGGAAACCGATTTCAGGAGGCAGACTGGAATTGCATTGAAAGCATAGGAAAAGAGGCAGAACGTCCACAATGATGCACTTGGCCAAAAAGGGCATATGCGTTTTTACCTGAATATATTCAGGAAGAAACGCATACGCCCTTTTTGGCCAACCAAGCAAGCTTGCAAAGGAAATCTGCACTACAATGAAGTCTCACTTCCCCCCGGTCAAAAGGGCCATCTGAAAAAAGTGTAAAATCCAGAAAGGCAGGACAGGCCATGGAGAACTGGGAGCCTTGTTATGCTGATGGGCGGGATGTAAATTGCCAACAGACACTCGGGAGAAGTGTATGGTGTTTCCTGAAACATCTAAAAAACAAAGCAACAGAGCCTAGGGCACTTCCACTTATGGTCCTATAGCTTAGGGAAATTAAAATCAAAAAGACACAGCCACCCCAAAGTTTGGGACGCCTCTGTTTACAAGAACCTCGTTTACAGTACAAGTTCAACATCGCAGAAAGTGAAAAATGGATAAAGAAGTTGTGGTATTTACTTACAAAGCAATATCACTCAGCAATGAAATCTATGTCATCAGGCCCTTAGCAGCACAATGAGTGGATTCAGGTATGATGATTCTAACTGAAATAAGTCACACAGAAAAAGAAACATCATAAGATATCAGTAATACACGGAATGTAAACTTGGCTACACAGGAACTGTATTACAGAACAGAACAGGGTCTCAAATTTAGAAAACCAACTTATGCTTGCTTAAGGGTAAAGGTGAGTTGGGGTGCTGCATAAAACCAGAGATTGAAATGAGCACAGATAAAGTTCCTTAAGCCAAATATGGAATAGACAAGAGCTACCTCTTTCTCAACGAAATGGACTCAACACCGCATATTAAACGCCTAAGAATGTACCTGACTAGTTAGTATCTTAAAACCTATGGATTGCTATGTCTCCGAAAGAGAATCAAGCATGTGTACAGGGGCATAAACGCAGCAGTGATAGGATTGGAGAGGTTCGGTGAGCAAATGAAGACCCTTTGAAGTCATATTGCATGGTACCCATTCCACGGGTTTCAACTACCCAGGTTTAAGGTATTCTTCCTTCAGCTAAAACATGCATGTGGAACCTAGAGTATGATCAACCATGTGATTGGGAGACGTGTTCAAATATGTCTCAGTTTTCGTACCCTGGTACTCGGGTGCAACATTCCAGACGCTTTACTAACACCCTCCCGTCTTGGAGAGTCTGTCCCTTTAACCTCCTGTTTGGCCCAGTTTGCAATTTCTGCGGAAGATGAACAGGAATAGCGAGAACCAATGAGAGACTAGCTGGAGGTGTCTGGACGGGCAAATTTAACTCTCATTTCCCACCAGGAAGAGGAATTAACCAAAGGCTCAGCGTGCCGTGCCGGAACCAGATTAGGGCCTGAAGCCATCCTGCGGTGTTGCGGCCAGCTCAAAAGAAAGCGAGTTGAAGAAAGGAGCTCAGGGGCACTGTAATTCACAAACCTGCAGAGTTATAAATGACAGCTATCGTCCAAAAATATACTGAAGTAAGGCTGCCAAGAGGACTTGAAAGCGGGGCAGAATTGCAGGAAACCGATTTCAGGAGGTAGACTGGAATTGCATTGAAAGCATAGGAAAAGAGGCAGAACGTCCACAATGATGCACTTGGCCAAAAAGGGCGTATGTGTTTTTTCCTGAATATATTCAGGAAGAAACGCATACGCCCTTTTTGGCCAACCAAGCAAGCTTGCAAAGGAAATCTGCACTACAATGAAGTCTCACTTCCCCCCGGTCAAAAGGGCCATCTGAAAAAAGTGTAAAATCCAGAAAGGCAGGACAGGCCATGGAGAACTGGGAGCCTTGTTATGCTGATGGGCGGGATGTAAATTGCCAACAGACACTCGGGAGAAGTGTATGGTGTTTCCTGAAACATCTAAAAAACAAAGCAACAGAGCCTAGGGCACTTCCACTTATGGTCCTATAGCTTAGGGAAATTAAAATCAAAAAGACACAGCCACCTCAAAGTTTGGGACGCCTCTGTTTACAAGAACCTCGTTTACAGTACAAGTTCAACATCGCAGAAAGTGAAAAATGGATAAAGAAGTTGTGGTATTTACTTACAAAGCAATATCACTCAGCAATGAAATCTATGTCATCAGGCCCTTAGCAGCACAATGAGTGGATTCAGGTATGATGATTCTAACTGAAATAAGTCACACAGAAAAAGAAACATCATAAGATATCAGTAATACACGGAATGTAAACTTGGCTACACAGGAACTGAATTACAGAACAGAACAGGGTCTCAAATTGAGAAAACCAACTTATGCTTGCTTAAGGGTAAAGGTGAGTTGGGGTGCTGCATAAAACCAGAGATTGAAATGAACACAGATAAAGTTCCTTAAGCCAAATATGGAATAGACAAGAGCTACTCCTTGCTCAACGAAATGGACTCAACACCGCATATTAAATGCCTAAGAATGTACCTGACTAGTAAGTATCTTAAAACCTATGGATTGCTATGTCTCCGAAAGAGAATCAAGCATGTGTACAGGGGCATAAACGCAGCAGTGATAGGATTGGAGAGGTTCGGTGAGCAAATGAAGACCCTTTGAAGTCATATTGCATGGTACCCATTCCACGGGTTTCAACTACCCAGGTTTAAGGTATTCTTCCTTCAGCTAAAACATGCATGTGGAACCTAGAGTATGATCAACCATGTGATCGGGAGACGTGTTCAAATATGTCTCAGTTTTCGTACCCTGGTACTCGGGTGCAACATTCCAGATGCTTTACTAACACCCTCCCGACTTGGAGAGTCAGTCCCTTTAACCTCCTGTTTGGCCCAGTTTGCAATTTCTGCGGAAGATGAACAGGAATAGCGAGAACCAATGAGAGACTAGCTGGAGGTGTCTGGATGGGCAAATTTAACTCTCATTTCCCACCAGGAAGAGGAATTAACCAAAGGCTCAGCGTGCCGTGCCGGAACCAGATTAGGGCCTGAAGCCATCCTGCGGTGTTGCGGCCAGCTCAAAAGAAAGCGAGTTGAAGAAAGGAGCTCAGGGGCACTGTAATTCACAAACCTGCAGAGTTATAAATGACAGCTATCGTCCAAAAATATACTGAAGTAAGGCTGCCAAGAGGACTTGAAAGCGGGGCAGAATTGCAGGAAACTGATTTCAGGAGGCAGACTGGAATTGCATTGAAACCATAGGAAAAGAGGCAGAACGTCCACAATGATGCACTTGGCCAAAAAGGGCGTATGCGTTTTTTCCTGAATATATTCAGGAAAAAACGCATACGCCCTTTTTGGCCAACCAAGCAAGCTTGCAAAGGAAATCTGCACTACAATGAAGTCTCACTTCCCCGCGGTCAAAAGGGCCATCTGAAAAAAGTGTAAAATCCAGAAAGGCAGGACAGGCCATGGAGAACTGGGAGCCTTGTTATGCTGATGGGCGGGATGTAAATTGCCAACAGACACTCGGGAGAAGTGTATGGTGTTTCCTGAAACATCTAAAAAACAAAGCAACAGAGCCTAGGGCACTTCCACTTATGGTCCTATAGCTTAGGGAAATTAAAATCAAAAAGACACAGCCACCCCAAAGTTTGGGACGCCTCTGTTTACAAGAACCTCGTTTACAGTACAAGTTCAACATCGCAGAAAGTGAAAAATGGATAAAGAAGTTGTGGTATTTACTTACAAAGCAATATCACTCAGCAATGAAATCTATGTCATCAGGCCCTTAGCAGCACAATGAGTGGATTCAGGTATGATGATTCTAACTGAAATAAGTCACACAGTAAAAGAAACATCATAAGATATCAGTAATACACGGAATGTAAACTTGGCTACACAGGAACTGAATTACAGAACAGAACAGGGTCTCAAATTTAGAAAACCAACTTATGCTTTCTTAAGGATAAAGGTGAGTTGGGGTGCTGCATAAAACCAGAGATTGAAATGAGCACAGATAAAGTTCCTTAAGCCAAATATGGAATAGACAAGAGCTACCTCTTGCTCAACGAAATGGACTCAACACCGCATATTAAACGCCTAAGAATGTACCTGACTAGTAAGTATCTTAACACCTATGGATTGCTATGTCTCCGAAAGAGAATCAAGCATGTGTACAGGGGCATAAACGCAGCAGTGATAGGATTGGAGAGGTTCGGTGAGCAAATGAAGACCCTTTGAAGTCATATTGCATGGTACCCATTCCACGGGTTTCAACTACCCAGGTTTAAGGTATTCTTCCTTCAGGTAAAACATGCATGTGGAACCTAGAGTATGATCAACCATGTGATCGGGAGACGTGTTCAAATATGTCTCAGTTTTCGTACCCTGGTACTCGGGTGCAACATTCCAGACGCTTTACTAACACCCTCCCGACTTGGAGAGTCAGTCCCTTTAACCTCCTGTTTGGCCCAGTTTGCAATTTCTGCGGAAGATGAACAGGAATAGCGAGAACCAATGAGAGACTAGCTGGAGGTGTCTGGACGGGCAAATTTAACTCTCATTTCCCACCAGGAAGAGGAATTAACCAAAGGCTCAGCGTGCCGTGCCGGAACCAGATTAGGGCCTGAAGCCATCCTGCGGTGTTGCGGCCAGCTCAAAAGAAAGCGAGTTGAAGAAAGGAGCTCAGGGGCACTGTAATTCACAAACCTGCAGAGTTATAAATGACAGCTATCGTCCAAAAATATACTGAAGTAAGGCTGCCAAGAGGACTTGAAAGCGGGGCAGAATTGCAGGAAACCGATTTCAGGAGGTAGACTGGAATTGCATTGAAAGCATAGGAAAAGAGGCAGAACGTCCACAATGATGCACTTGGGCAAAAAGGGCGTATGCGTTTTTTCCTGAATATATTCAGGAAAAAACGCATACGCCCTTTTTGGCCAACCAAGCAAGCTTGCAAAGGAAATCTGCACTACAATGAAGTCTCACTTCCCCGCGGTCAAAAGGGCCATCTGAAAAAAGTGTAAAATCCAGAAAGGCAGGACAGGCCATGGAGAACTGGGAGCCTTGTTATGCTGATGGGCGGGATGTAAATTGCCAACAGACACTCGGGAGAAGTGTATGGTGTTTCCTGAAACATCTAAAAAACAAAGCAACAGAGCCTAGGGCACTTCCACTTATGGTCCTATAGCTTAGGGAAATTAAAATCAAAAAGACACAGCCACCCCAAAGTTTGGGACGCCTCTGTTTACAAGAACCTCATTTACAGTACAAGTTCAACATCGCAGAAAGTGAAAAATGGATAAAGAAGTTGTGGTATTTACTTACAAAGCAATATCACTCAGCAATGAAATCTATGTCATCAGGCCCTTAGCAGCACAATGAGTGGATTCAGGTATGATGATTCTAACTGAAATAAGTCACACAGAAAAAGAAACATCATAAGATATCAGTAATACACGGAATGTAAACTTGGCTACACAGGAACTGAATTACAGAACAGAACAGGGTCTCAAATTTAGAAAACCAACTTATGCTTTCTTAAGGGTAAAGGTGAGTTGGGGTGCTGCATAAAACCAGAGATTGAAATGAGCACAGATAAAGTTCCTTAAGCCAAATATGGAATAGACAAGAGCTACCTCTTGCTCAACGAAATGGACTCAACACCGCATATTAAATGCCTAAGAATGTACCTGACTAGTAAGTATCTTAAAACCTATGGATTGCTATGTCTCCGAAAGAGAATCAAGCATGTGTACAGGGGCATAAATGCAGCAGTGATAGGATTGGAGAGGTTTGGTGAGCAAATGAAGACCCTTTGAAGTCATATTGCATGGTACCCATTCCACGGGTTTCAACTACCCAGGTTTAAGGTATTCTTCCTTCAGGTAAAACATGCATGTGGAACCTAGAGTATGATCAATCATGTGATCGGGAGATGTGTTCAAATATGTCTCAGTTTTCGTACCCTGGTACTCGGGTGCAACATTCCAGACGCTTTACTAACACCCTCCCGACTTGGAGAGTCAGTCCCTTTAACCTCCTGTTTGGCCCAGTTTGCAATTTCTGCGGAAGATGAACAGGAATAGCGAGAACCAATGAAAGACTAGCTGGAGGTGTCTGGACGGGCAAATTTAACTCTCATTTCCCACCAGGAAGAGGAATTAACCAAAGGCTCAGCGTGCCGTGCCGGAACCAGATTAGGGCCTGAAGCCATCCTGCAGTGTTGCGGCCAGCTCAAAAGAAAGCGAGTTGAAGAAAGGAGCTCAGGGGCACTGTAATTCACAAACCTGCAGAGTTATAAATGACAGCTATCGTCCAAAAATATACTGAAGTAAGGCTGCCAAGAGGACTTGAAAGCGGGGCAGAATTGCAGGAAACCGATTTCAGGAGGTAGACTGGAATTGCATTGAAAGCATAGGAAAAGAGGCAGAACGTCCACAATGATGCACTTGGCCAAAAAGGGCGTATGCGTTTTTTCCTGAATATATTCAGGAAAAAACGCATACGCCCTTTTTGGCCAACCAAGCAAGCTTGCAAAGGAAATCTGCACTACAATGAAGTCTCACTTCCCCCCGGTCAAAAGGGCCATCTGAAAAAAGTGTAAAATCCAGAAAGGCAGGACAGGCCATGGAGAACTGGGAGCCTTGTTATGCTGATGGGCGGGATGTAAATTGCCAACAGACACTCGGGAGAAGTGTATGGTGTTTCCTGAAACATCTAAAAAACAAAGCAACAGAGCCTAGGGCACTTCCACTTATGGTCCTATAGCTTAGGGAAATTAAAATCAAAAAGACACAGCCACCTCAAAGTTTGGGACGCCTCTGTTTACAAGAACCTCGTTTACAGTACAAGTTCAACATCGCAGAAAGTGAAAAATGGATAAAGAAGTTGTGGTATTTACTTACAAAGCAATATCACTCAGCAATGAAATCTATGTCATCAGGCCCTTAGCAGCACAATGAGTGGATTCAGGTATGATGATTCTAACTGAAATAAGTCACACAGAAAAAGAAACATCATAAGATATCAGTAATACACGGAATGTAAACTTGGCTACACAGGAACTGAATTACAGAACAGAACAGGGTCTCAAATTTAGAAAACCAACTTATGCTTGCTTAAGGGTAAAGGTGAGTTGGGGTGCTGCATAAAACCAGAGATTGAAATGAGCACAGATAAAGTTCCTTAAGCCAAATATGGAATAGACAAGAGCTACTCCTTGCTCAACGAAATGGACTCAACACCGCATATTAAATGCCTAAGAATGTACCTGACTAGTAAGTATCTTAAAACCTATGGATTGCTATGTCTCCGAAAGAGAATCAAGCATGTGTACAGGGGCATAAACGCAGCAGTGATAGGATTGGAGAGGTTCGGTGAGCAAATGAAGACCCTTTGAAGTCATATTGCATGGTACCCATTCCACGGGTTTCAACTACCCAGGTTTAAGGTATTCTTCCTTCAGCTAAAACATGCATGTGGAACCTAGAGTATGATCAACCATGTGATCGGGAGACGTGTTCAAATATGTCTCAGTTTTCGTACCCTGGTACTCAGGTGCAACATTCCAGACGCTTTACTAACACCCTCCCGACTTGGAGAGTCAGTCCCTTTAACCTCCTGTTTGGCCCAGTTTGCAATTTCTGCGGAAGATGAACAGGAATAGCGAGAACCAATGAGAGACTAGCTGGAGGTGTCTGGATGGGCAAATTTAACTCTCATTTCCCACCAGGAAGAGGAATTAACCAAAGGCTCAGCGTGCCGTGCCGGAACCAGATTAGGGCCTGAAGCCATCCTGCGGTGTTGCGGCCAGCTCAAAAGAAAGCGAGTTGAAGAAAGGAGCTCAGGGGCACTGTAATTCACAAACCTGCAGAGTTATAAATGACAGCTATCGTCCAAAAATATACTGAAGTAAGGCTGCCAAGAGGACTTGAAAGCGGGGCAGAATTGCAGGAAACCGATTTCAGGAGGTAGACTGGAATTGCATTGAAAGCATAGGAAAAGAGGCAGAACGTCCACAATGATGCACTTGGCCAAAAAGGGCGTATGCGTTTTTTCCTGAATATATTCAGGAAAAAACGCATACGCCCTTTTTGGCCAACCAAGCAAGCTTGCAAAGGAAATCTGCACTACAATGAAGTCTCACTTCCCCCCGGTCAAAAGGGCCATCTGAAAAAAGTGTAAAATCCAGAAAGACAGGACAGGCCATGGAGAACTGGGAGCCTTGTTATGCTGATGGGCGGGATGTAAATTGCCAACAGACACTCTGGAGAAGTGTATTGTGTTTCCTGAAACATCTAAAAAACAAAGCAACAGAGCCTAGGGCACTTCCACTTATGGTCCTATAGCTTAGGGAAATTAAAATCAAAAAGACACAGCCACCCCAAAGTTTGGGACGCCTCTGTTTACAAGAACCTCGTTTACAGTACAAGTTCAACATCGCAGAAAGTGAAAAATGGATAAAGAAGTTGTGGTATTTACTTACAAAGCAATATCACTCAGCAATGAAATCTATGTCATCAGGCCCTTAGCAGCACAATGAGTGGATTCAGGTATGATGATTCTAACTGAAATAAGTCACACAGAAAAAGAAACATCATAAGATATCAGTAATACACGGAATGTAAACTTGGCTACACAGGAACTGAATTACAGAACAGAACAGGGTCTCAAATTTAGAAAACCAACTTATGCTTGCTTAAGGGTAAAGGTGAGTTGGGGTGCTGCATAAAACCAGAGATTGAAATGAACACAGATAAAGTTCCTTAAGCCAAATATGGAATAGACAAGAGCTACTCCTTGCTCAACGAAATGGACTCAACACCGCATATTAAATGCCTAAGAATGTACCTGACTAGTAAGTATCTTAAAACCTATGGATTGCTATGTCTCCAAAAGAGAATCAAGCATGTGTACAGGGGCATAAACGCAGCAGTGATAGGATTGGAGAGGTTCGGTGAGCAAATGAAGACCCTTTGAAGTCATATTGCATGGTACCCATTCCACGGGTTTCAACTACCCAGGTTTAAGGTATTCTTCCTTCAGCTAAAACATGCATGTGGAACCTAGAGTATGATCAACCATGTGATCGGGAGACGTGTTCAAATATGTCTCAGTTTTCGTACCCTGGTACTCAGGTGCAACATTCCAGACGCTTTACTAACACCCTCCCAACTTGGAGAGTCAGTCCCTTTAACCTCCTGTTTGGCCCAGTTTGCAATTTCTGCGGAAGATGAACAGGAATAGCGAGAACCAATGAGAGACTAGCTGGAGGTGTCTGGACGGGCAAATTTAACTCTCATTTCCCACCAGGAAGAGGAATTAACCAAAGGCTCAGCGTGCCGTGCCGGAACCAGATTAGGGCCTGAAGCCATCCTGCGGTGTTGCGGCCAGCTCAAAAGAAAGCGAGTTGAAGAAAGGAGCTCAGGGGCACTGTAATTCACAAACCTGCAGAGTTATAAATGACAGCTATCGTCCAAAAATATACTGAAGTAAGGCTGCCAAGAGGACTTGAAAGCGGGGCAGAATTGCAGGAAACCGATTTCAGGAGGTAGACTGGAATTGCATTGAAAGCATAGGAAAAGAGGCAGAACGTCCACAATGATGCACTTGGCCAAAAAGGGCGTATGCGTTTTTTCCTGAATATATTCAGGAAAAAACGCATACGCCCTTTTTGGCCAACCAAGCAAGCTTGCAAAGGAAATCTGCACTACAATGAAGTCTCACTTGCCCCCGGTCAAAAGGGCCATCTGAAAAAAGTGTAAAATCCAGAAAGGCAGGACAGGCCATGGAGAACTGGGAGCCTTGTTATGCTGATGGGCGGGATGTAAATTGCCAACAGACACTCGGGAGAAGTGTATGGTGTTTCCTGAAACATCTAAAAAACAAAGCAACAGAGCCTAGGGCACTTCCACTTATGGTCCTATAGCTTAGGGAAATTAAAATCAAAAAGACACAGCCACCCCAAAGTTTGGGACGCCTCTGTTTACAAGAACCTCGTTTACAGTACAAGGTCAACATCGCAGAAAGTGAAAAATGGATAAAGAAGTTGTGGTATTTACTTACAAAGCAATATCACTCTGCAATGAAATCTATGTCATCAGGCCCTTAGCAGCACAATGAGTGGATTCAGGTATGATGATTCTAACTGAAATAAGTCACACAGAAAAAGAAACATCATAAGATATCAGTAATACACGGAATGTAAACTTGGCTACACAGGAACTGAATTACAGAACAGAACAGGGTCTCAAATTTAGAAAACCAACTTATGCTTGCTTAAGGGTAAAGGTGAGTTGGGGTGCTGCATAAAACCAGAGATTGAAATGAACACAGATAAAGTTCCTTAAGCCAAATATGGAATAGACAAGAGCTACTCCTTGCTCAACGAAATGGACTCAACACCGCATATTAAATGCCTAAGAATGTACCTGACTAGTAAGTATCTTAAAACCTATGGATTGCTATGTCTCCGAAAGAGAATCAAGCATGTGTACAGGGGCATAAACGCAGCAGTGATAGGATTGGAGAGGTTCGGTGAGCAAATGAAGACCCTTTGAAGTCATATTGCATGGTACCCATTCCACGGGTTTCAACTACCCAGGTTTAAGGTATTCTTCCTTCAGCTAAAACATGCATGTGGAACCTAGAGTATGATCAACCATGTGATCGGGAGACGTGTTCAAATATGTCTCAGTTTTCGTACCCTGGTACTCAGGTGCAACATTCCAGATGCTTTACTAACACCCTCCCAACTTGGAGAGTCAGTCCCTTTAACCTCCTGTTTGGCCCAGTTTGCAATTTCTGCGGAAGATGAACAGGAATAGCGAGAACCAATGAGAGACTAGCTGGAGGTGTCTGGACGGGCAAATTTAACTCTCATTTCCCACCAGGAAGAGGAATTAACCAAAGGCTCAGCGTGCCGTGCCGGAACCAGATTAGGGCCTGAAGCCATCCTGCGGTGTTGCGGCCAGCTCAAAAGAAAGCGAGTTGAAGAAAGGAGCTCAGGGGCACTGTAATTCACAAACCTGCAGAGTTATAAATGACAGCTATCGTCCAAAAATATACTGAAGTAAGGCTGCCAAGAGGACTTGAAAGCGGGGCAGAATTGCAGGAAACCGATTTCAGGAGGTAGACTGGAATTGCATTGAAAGCATAGGAAAAGAGGCAGAACGTCCACAATGATGCACTTGGCCAAAAAGGGCGTATGCGTTTTTTCCTGAATATATTCAGGAAAAAACGCATACGCCCTTTTTGGCCAACCAAGCAAGCTTGCAAAGGAAATCTGCACTACAATGAAGTCTCACTTGCCCCCGGTCAAAAGGGCCATCTGAAAAAAGTGTAAAATCCAGAAAGGCAGGACAGGCCATGGAGAACTGGGAGCCTTGTTATGCTGATGGGCGGGATGTAAATTGCCAACAGACACTCGGGAGAAGTGTATGGTGTTTCCTGAAACATCTAAAAAACAAAGCAACAGAGCCTAGGGCACTTCCACTTATGGTCCTATAGCTTAGGGAAATTAAAATCAAAAAGACACAGCCACCCCAAAGTTTGGGACGCCTCTGTTTACAAGAACCTCGTTTACAGTACAAGTTCAACATCGCAGAAAGTGAAAAATGGATAAAGAAGTTGTGGTATTTACTTACAAAGCAATATCACTCTGCAATGAAATCTATGTCATCAGGCCCTTAGCAGCACAATGAGTGGATTCAGGTATGATGATTCTAACTGAAATAAGTCACACAGAAAAAGAAACATCATAAGATATCAGTAATACACGGAATGTAAACTTGGCTACACAGGAACTGAATTACAGAACAGAACAGGGTCTCAAATTTAGAAAACCAACTTATGCTTGCTTAAGGGGAAAGGTGAGTCGGGGTGCTGCATAAAACCAGAGATTGAAATGAGCACAGATAAAGTTCCTTAAGCCAAATATGGAATAGACAAGAGCTACTCCTTGCTCAACGAAATGGACTCAACACCGCATATTAAATGCCTAAGAATGTACCTGACTAGTAAGTATCTTAAAACCTATGGATTGCTATGTCTCCGAAAGAGAATCAAGCATGTGTACAGGGGCATAAACGCAGCAGTGATAGGATTGGAGAGGTTCGGTGAGCAAATGAAGACCCTTTGAAGTCATATTGCATGGTACCCATTCCACGGGTTTCAACTACCCAGGTTTAAGGTATTCTTCCTTCAGGTAAAACATGCATGTGGAACCTAGAGTATGATCAACCATGTGATCGGGAGACGTGTTCAAATATGTCTCAGTTTTCGTACCCTGGTACTCGGGTGCAACATTCCAGACGCTTTACTAACACCCTCCCGACTTGGAGAGTCAGTCCCTTTAACCTCCTGTTTGGCCCAGTTTGCAATTTCTGCGGAAGATGAACAGGAATAGCGAGAACCAATGAGAGACTAGCTGGAGGTGTCTGGACGGGCAAATTTAACTCTCATTTCCCACCAGGAAGAGGAATTAACCAAAGGCTCAGCGTGCCGTGCCGGAACCAGATTAGGGCCTGAAGCCATCCTGCGGTGTTGCGGCCAGCTCAAAAGAAAGCGAGTTGAAGAAAGGAGCTCAGGGGCACTGTAATTCACAAACCTGCAGAGTTATAAATGACAGCTATCGTCCAAAAATATACTGAAGTAAGGCTGCCAAGAGGACTTGAAAGCGGGGCAGAATTGCAGGAAACCGATTTCAGGAGGTAGACTGGAATTGCATTGAAAGCATAGGAAAAGAGGCAGAACGTCCACAATGATGCACTTGGCCAAAAAGGGCGTATGCGTTTTTTCCTGAATATATTCAGGAAAAAACGCATACGCCCTTTTTGGCCAACCAAGCAAGCTTGCAAAGGAAATCTGCACTACAATGAAGTCTCACTTGCCCCCGGTCAAAAGGGCCATCTGAAAAAAGTGTAAAATCCAGAAAGGCAGGACAGGCCATGGAGAACTGGGAGCCTTGTTATGCTGATGGGCGGGATGTAAATTGCCAACAGACACTCGGGAGAAGTGTATGGTGTTTCCTGAAACATCTAAAAAACAAAGCAACAGAGCCTAGGGCACTTCCACTTATGGTCCTATAGCTTAGGGAAATTAAAATCAAAAAGACACAGCCACCCCAAAGTTTGGGACGCCTCTGTTTACAAGAACCTCGTTTACAGTACAAGTTCAACATCGCAGAAAGTGAAAAATGGATAAAGAAGTTGTGGTATTTACTTACAAAGCAATATCACTCTGCAATGAAATCTATGTCATCAGGCCCTTAGCAGCACAATGAGTGGATTCAGGTATGATGATTCTAACTGAAATAAGTCACACAGAAAAAGAAACATCATAAGATATCAGTAATACACGGAATGTAAACTTGGCTACACAGGAACTGAATTACAGAACAGAACAGGGTCTCAAATTTAGAAAACCAACTTATGCTTGCTTAAGGGTAAAGGTGAGTTGGGGTGCTGCATAAAACCAGAGATTGAAATGAACACAGATAAAGTTCCTTAAGCCAAATATGGAATAGACAAGAGCTACTCCTTGCTCAACGAAATGGACTCAACACCGCATATTAAATGCCTAAGAATGTACCTGACTAGTAAGTATCTTAAAACCTATGGATTGCTATGTCTCCGAAAGAGAATCAAGCATGTGTACAGGGGCATAAACGCAGCAGTGATAGGATTGGAGAGGTTCGGTGAGCAAATGAAGACCCTTTGAAGTCATATTGCATGGTACCCATTCCACGGGTTTCAACTACCCAGGTTTAAGGTATTCTTCCTTCAGCTAAAACATGCATGTGGAACCTAGAGTATGATCAACCATGTGATCGGGAGACGTGTTCAAATATGTCTCAGTTTTCGTACCCTGGTACTCAGGTGCAACATTCCAGATGCTTTACTAACACCCTCCCAACTTGGAGAGTCAGTCCCTTTAACCTCCTGTTTGGCCCAGTTTGCAATTTCTGCGGAAGATGAACAGGAATAGCGAGAACCAATGAGAGACTAGCTGGAGGTGTCTGGACGGGCAAATTTAACTCTCATTTCCCACCAGGAAGAGGAATTAACCAAAGGCTCAGCGTGCCGTGCCGGAACCAGATTAGGGCCTGAAGCCATCCTGCGGTGTTGCGGCCAGCTCAAAAGAAAGCGAGTTGAAGAAAGGAGCTCAGGGGCACTGTAATTCACAAACCTGCAGAGTTATAAATGACAGCTATCGTCCAAAAATATACTGAAGTAAGGCTGCCAAGAGGACTTGAAAGCGGGGCAGAATTGCAGGAAACCGATTTCAGGAGGTAGACTGGAATTGCATTGAAAGCATAGGAAAAGAGGCAGAACGTCCACAATGATGCACTTGGCCAAAAAGGGCGTATGCGTTTTTTCCTGAATATATTCAGGAAAAAACGCATACGCCCTTTTTGGCCAACCAAGCAAGCTTGCAAAGGAAATCTGCACTACAATGAAGTCTCACTTGCCCCCGGTCAAAAGGGCCATCTGAAAAAAGTGTAAAATCCAGAAAGGCAGGACAGGCCATGGAGAACTGGGAGCCTTGTTATGCTGATGGGCGGGATGTAAATTGCCAACAGACACTCGGGAGAAGTGTATGGTGTTTCCTGAAACATCTAAAAAACAAAGCAACAGAGCCTAGGGCACTTCCACTTATGGTCCTATAGCTTAGGGAAATTAAAATCAAAAAGACACAGCCACCCCAAAGTTTGGGACGCCTCTGTTTACAAGAACCTCGTTTACAGTACAAGTTCAACATCGCAGAAAGTGAAAAATGGATAAAGAAGTTGTGGTATTTACTTACAAAGCAATATCACTCTGCAATGAAATCTATGTCATCAGGCCCTTAGCAGCACAATGAGTGGATTCAGGTATGATGATTCTAACTGAAATAAGTCACACAGAAAAAGAAACATCATAAGATATCAGTAATACACGGAATGTAAACTTGGCTACACAGGAACTGAATTACAGAACAGAACAGGGTCTCAAATTTAGAAAACCAACTTATGCTTGCTTAAGGGGAAAGGTGAGTCGGGGTGCTGCATAAAACCAGAGATTGAAATGAGCACAGATAAAGTTCCTTAAGCCAAATATGGAATAGACAAGAGCTACTCCTTGCTCAACGAAATGGACTCAACACCGCATATTAAATGCCTAAGAATGTACCTGACTAGTAAGTATCTTAAAACCTATGGATTGCTATGTCTCCGAAAGAGAATCAAGCATGTGTACAGGGGCATAAACGCAGCAGTGATAGGATTGGAGAGGTTCGGTGAGCAAATGAAGACCCTTTGAAGTCATATTGCATGGTACCCATTCCACGGGTTTCAACTACCCAGGTTTAAGGTATTCTTCCTTCAGCTAAAACATGCATGTGGAACCTAGAGTATGATCAACCATGTGATCGGGAGACGTGTTCAAATATGTCTCAGTTTTCGTACCCTGGTACTCGGGTGCAACATTCCAGACGCTTTACTAACACCCTCCCGACTTGGAGAGTCAGTCCCTTTAACCTCCTGTTTGGCCCAGTTTGCAATTTCTGCGGAAGATGAACAGGAATAGCGAGAACCAATGAGAGACTAGCTGGAGGTGTCTGGACGGGCAAATTTAACTCTCATTTCCCACCAGGAAGAGGAATTAACCAAAGGCTCAGCGTGCCGTGCCGGAACCAGATTAGGGCCTGAAGCCATCCTGCGGTGTTGCGGCCAGCTCAAAAGAAAGCGAGTTGAAGAAAGGAGCTCAGGGGCACTGTAATTCACAAACCTGCAGAGTTATAAATGACAGCTATCGTCCAAAAATATACTGAAGTAAGGCTGCCAAGAGGACTTGAAAGCGGGGCAGAATTGCAGGAAACCGATTTCAGGAGGTAGACTGGAATTGCATTGAAAGCATAGGAAAAGAGGCAGAACGTCCACAATGATGCACTTGGCCAAAAAGGGCGTATGCGTTTTTTCCTGAATATATTCAGGAAAAAACGCATACGCCCTTTTTGGCCAACCAAGCAAGCTTGCAAAGGAAATCTGCACTACAATGAAGTCTCACTTCCCCCCGGTCAAAAGGGCCATCTGAAAAAAGTGTAAAATCCAGAAAGGCAGGACAGGCCATGGAGAACTGGGAGCCTTGTTATGCTGATGGGCGGGATGTAAATTGCCAACAGACACTCGGGAGAAGTGTATGGTGTTTCCTGAAACATCTAAAAAACAAAGCAACAGAGCCTAGGGCACTTCCACTTATGGTCCTATAGCTTAGGGAAATTAAAATCAAAAAGACACAGCCACCTCAAAGTTTGGGACGCCTCTGTTTACAAGAACCTCGTTTACAGTACAAGTTCAACATCGCAGAAAGTGAAAAATGGATAAAGAAGTTGTGGTATTTACTTACAAAGCAATATCACTCAGCAATGAAATCTATGTCATCAGGCCCTTAGCAGCACAATGAGTGGATTCAGGTATGATGATTCTAACTGAAATAAGTCACACAGAAAAAGAAACATCATAAGATATCAGTAATACACGGAATGTAAACTTGGCTACACAGGAACTGAATTACAGAACAGAACAGGGTCTCAAATTTAGAAAACCAACTTATGCTTGCTTAAGGGTAAAGGTGAGTTGGGGTGCTGCATAAAACCAGAGATTGAAATGAGCACAGATAAAGTTCCTTAAGCCAAATATGGAATAGACAAGAGCTACTCCTTGCTCAACGAAATGGACTCAACACCGCATATTAAATGCCTAAGAATGTACCTGACTAGTAAGTATCTTAAAACCTATGGATTGCTATGTCTCCGAAAGAGAATCAAGCATGTGTACAGGGGCATAAACGCAGCAGTGATAGGATTGGAGAGGTTCGGTGAGCAAATGAAGACCCTTTGAAGTCATATTGCATGGTACCCATTCCACGGGTTTCAACTACCCAGGTTTAAGGTATTCTTCCTTCAGCTAAAACATGCATGTGGAACCTAGAGTATGATCAACCATGTGATCGGGAGACGTGTTCAAATATGTCTCAGTTTTCGTACCCTGGTACTCAGGTGCAACATTCCAGACGCTTTACTAACACCCTCCCGACTTGGAGAGTCAGTCCCTTTAACCTCCTGTTTGGCCCAGTTTGCAATTTCTGCGGAAGATGAACAGGAATAGCGAGAACCAATGAGAGACTAGCTGGAGGTGTCTGGACGGGCAAATTTAACTCTCATTTCCCACCAGGAAGAGGAATTAACCAAAGGCTCAGCGTGCCGTGCCGGAACCAGATTAGGGCCTGAAGCCATCCTGCGGTGTTGCGGCCAGCTCAAAAGAAAGCGAGTTGAAGAAAGGAGCTCAGGGGCACTGTAATTCACAAACCTGCAGAGTTATAAATGACAGCTATCGTCCAAAAATATACTGAAGTAAGGCTGCCAAGAGGACTTGAAAGCGGGGCAGAATTGCAGGAAACCGATTTCAGGAGGTAGACTGGAATTGCATTGAAAGCATAGGAAAAGAGGCAGAACGTCCACAATGATGCACTTGGCCAAAAAGGGCGTATGCGTTTTTTCCTGAATATATTCAGGAAGAAACGCATACGCCCTTTTTGGCCAACCAAGCAAGCTTGCAAAGGAAATCTGCACTACAATGAAGTCTCACTTCCCCCCGGTCAAAAGGGCCATCTGAAAAAAGTGTAAAATCCAGAAAGACAGGACAGGCCATGGAGAACTGGGAGCCTTGTTATGCTGATGGGCGGGATGTAAATTGCCAACAGACACTCGGGAGAAGTGTATGGTGTTTCCTGAAACATCTAAAAAACAAAGCAACAGAGCCTAGGGCACTTCCACTTATGGTCCTATAGCTTAGGGAAATTAAAATCAAAAAGACACAGCCACCCCAAAGTTTGGGACGCCTCTGTTTACAAGAACCTCGTTTACAGTACAAGTTCAACATCGCAGAAAGTGAAAAATGGATAAAGAAGTTGTGGTATTTACTTACAAAGCAATATCACTCAGCAATGAAATCTATGTCATCAGGCCCTTAGCAGCACAATGAGTGGATTCAGGTATGATGATTCTAACTGAAATAAGTCACACAGAAAAAGAAACATCATAAGATATCAGTAATACACGGAATGTAAACTTGGCTACACAGGAACTGAATTACAGAACAGAACAGGGTCTCAAATTTAGAAAACCAACTTATGCTTGCTTAAGGGTAAAGGTGAGTTGGGGTGCTGCATAAAACCAGAGATTGAAATGAACACAGATAAAGTTCCTTAAGCCAAATATGGAATAGACAAGAGCTACTCCTTGCTCAACGAAATGGACTCAACACCGCATATTAAATGCCTAAGAATGTACCTGACTAGTAAGTATCTTAAAACCTATGGATTGCTATGTCTCCAAAAGAGAATCAAGCATGTGTACAGGGGCATAAACGCAGCAGTGATAGGATTGGAGAGGTTCGGTGAGCAAATGAAGACCCTTTGAAGTCATATTGCATGGTACCCATTCCACGGGTTTCAACTACCCAGGTTTAAGGTATTCTTCCTTCAGCTAAAACATGCATGTGGAACCTAGAGTATGATCAACCATGTGATCAGGAGACGTGTTCAAATATGTCTCAGTTTTCGTACCCTGGTACTCAGGTGCAACATTCCAGACGCTTTACTAACACCCTCCCAACTTGGAGAGTCAGTCCCTTTAACCTCCTGTTTGGCCCAGTTTGCAATTTCTGCGGAAGATGAACAGGAATAGCGAGAACCAATGAGAGACTAGCTGGAGGTGTCTGGACGGGCAAATTTAACTCTCATTTCCCACCAGGAAGAGGAATTAACCAAAGGCTCAGCGTGCCGTGCCGGAACCAGATTAGGGCCTGAAGCCATCCTGCGGTGTTGCGGCCAGCTCAAAAGAAAGCGAGTTGAAGAAAGGAGCTCAGGGGCACTGTAATTCACAAACCTGCAGAGTTATAAATGACAGCTATCGTCCAAAAATATACTGAAGTAAGGCTGCCAAGAGGACTTGAAAGCGGGGCAGAATTGCAGGAAACCGATTTCAGGAGGTAGACTGGAATTGCATTGAAAGCATAGGAAAAGAGGCAGAACGTCCACAATGATGCACTTGGCCAAAAAGGGCGTATGCGTTTTTTCCTGAATATATTCAGGAAAAAACGCATACGCCCTTTTTGGCCAACCAAGCAAGCTTGCAAAGGAAATCTGCACTACAATGAAGTCTCACTTGCCCCCGGTCAAAAGGGCCATCTGAAAAAAGTGTAAAATCCAGAAAGGCAGGACAGGCCATGGAGAACTGGGAGCCTTGTTATGCTGATGGGCGGGATGTAAATTGCCAACAGACACTCGGGAGAAGTGTATGGTGTTTCCTGAAACATCTAAAAAACAAAGCAACAGAGCCTAGGGCACTTCCACTTATGGTCCTATAGCTTAGGGAAATTAAAATCAAAAAGACACAGCCACCCCAAAGTTTGGGACGCCTCTGTTTACAAGAACCTCGTTTACAGTACAAGTTCAACATCGCAGAAAGTGAAAAATGGATAAAGAAGTTGTGGTATTTACTTACAAAGCAATATCACTCTGCAATGAAATCTATGTCATCAGGCCCTTAGCAGCACAATGAGTGGATTCAGGTATGATGATTCTAACTGAAATAAGTCACACAGAAAAAGAAACATCATAAGATATCAGTAATACACGGAATGTAAACTTGGCTACACAGGAACTGAATTACAGAACAGAACAGGGTCTCAAATTTAGAAAACCAACTTATGCTTGCTTAAGGGGAAAGGTGAGTCGGGGTGCTGCATAAAACCAGAGATTGAAATGAGCACAGATAAAGTTCCTTAAGCCAAATATGGAATAGACAAGAGCTACTCCTTGCTCAACGAAATGGACTCAACACCGCATATTAAATGCCTAAGAATGTACCTGACTAGTAAGTATCTTAAAACCTATGGATTGCTATGTCTCCGAAAGAGAATCAAGCATGTGTACAGGGGCATAAACGCAGCAGTGATAGGATTGGAGAGGTTCGGTGAGCAAATGAAGACCCTTTGAAGTCATATTGCATGGTACCCATTCCACGGGTTTCAACTACCCAGGTTTAAGGTATTCTTCCTTCAGGTAAAACATGCATGTGGAACCTAGAGTATGATCAACCATGTGATCGGGAGACGTGTTCAAATATGTCTCAGTTTTCGTACCCTGGTACTCGGGTGCAACATTCCAGACGCTTTACTAACACCCTCCCGACTTGGAGAGTCAGTCCCTTTAACCTCCTGTTTGGCCCAGTTTGCAATTTCTGCGGAAGATGAACAGGAATAGCGAGAACCAATGAGAGACTAGCTGGAGGTGTCTGGACGGGCAAATTTAACTCTCATTTCCCACCAGGAAGAGGAATTAACCAAAGGCTCAGCGTGCCGTGCCGGAACCAGATTAGGGCCTGAAGCCATCCTGCGGTGTTGCGGCCAGCTCAAAAGAAAGCGAGTTGAAGAAAGGAGCTCAGGGGCACTGTAATTCACAAACCTGCAGAGTTATAAATGACAGCTATCGTCCAAAAATATACTGAAGTAAGGCTGCCAAGAGGACTTGAAAGCGGGGCAGAATTGCAGGAAACCGATTTCAGGAGGTAGACTGGAATTGCATTGAAAGCATAGGAAAAGAGGCAGAACGTCCACAATGATGCACTTGGCCAAAAAGGGCGTATGCGTTTTTTCCTGAATATATTCAGGAAAAAACGCATACGCCCTTTTTGGCCAACCAAGCAAGCTTGCAAAGGAAATCTGCACTACAATGAAGTCTCACTTCCCCCCGGTCAAAAGGGCCATCTGAAAAAAGTGTAAAATCCAGAAAGGCAGGACAGGCCATGGAGAACTGGGAGCCTTGTTATGCTGATGGGCGGGATGTAAATTGCCAACAGACACTCGGGAGAAGTGTATGGTGTTTCCTGAAACATCTAAAAAACAAAGCAACAGAGCCTAGGGCACTTCCACTTATGGTCCTATAGCTTAGGGAAATTAAAATCAAAAAGACACAGCCACCTCAAAGTTTGGGACGCCTCTGTTTACAAGAACCTCGTTTACAGTACAAGTTCAACATCGCAGAAAGTGAAAAATGGATAAAGAAGTTGTGGTATTTACTTACAAAGCAATATCACTCAGCAATGAAATCTATGTCATCAGGCCCTTAGCAGCACAATGAGTGGATTCAGGTATGATGATTCTAACTGAAATAAGTCACACAGAAAAAGAAACATCATAAGATATCAGTAATACACGGAATGTAAACTTGGCTACACAGGAACTGAATTACAGAACAGAACAGGGTCTCAAATTTAGAAAACCAACTTATGCTTGCTTAAGGGTAAAGGTGAGTTGGGGTGCTGCATAAAACCAGAGATTGAAATGAGCACAGATAAAGTTCCTTAAGCCAAATATGGAATAGACAAGAGCTACTCCTTGCTCAACGAAATGGACTCAACACCGCATATTAAATGCCTAAGAATGTACCTGACTAGTAAGTATCTTAAAACCTATGGATTGCTATGTCTCCGAAAGAGAATCAAGCATGTGTACAGGGGCATAAACGCAGCAGTGATAGGATTGGAGAGGTTCGGTGAGCAAATGAAGACCCTTTGAAGTCATATTGCATGGTACCCATTCCACGGGTTTCAACTACCCAGGTTTAAGGTATTCTTCCTTCAGCTAAAACATGCATGTGGAACCTAGAGTATGATCAACCATGTGATCGGGAGACGTGTTCAAATATGTCTCAGTTTTCGTACCCTGGTACTCAGGTGCAACATTCCAGACGCTTTACTAACACCCTCCCGACTTGGAGAGTCAGTCCCTTTAACCTCCTGTTTGGCCCAGTTTGCAATTTCTGCGGAAGATGAACAGGAATAGCGAGAACCAATGAGAGACTAGCTGGAGGTGTCTGGACGGGCAAATTTAACTCTCATTTCCCACCAGGAAGAGGAATTAACCAAAGGCTCAGCGTGCCGTGCCGGAACCAGATTAGGGCCTGAAGCCATCCTGCGGTGTTGCGGCCAGCTCAAAAGAAAGCGAGTTGAAGAAAGGAGCTCAGGGGCACTGTAATTCACAAACCTGCAGAGTTATAAATGACAGCTATCGTCCAAAAATATACTGAAGTAAGGCTGCCAAGAGGACTTGAAAGCGGGGCAGAATTGCAGGAAACCGATTTCAGGAGGTAGACTGGAATTGCATTGAAAGCATAGGAAAAGAGGCAGAACGTCCACAATGATGCACTTGGCCAAAAAGGGCGTATGCGTTTTTTCCTGAATATATTCAGGAAGAAACGCATACGCCCTTTTTGGCCAACCAAGCAAGCTTGCAAAGGAAATCTGCACTACAATGAAGTCTCACTTCCCCCCGGTCAAAAGGGCCATCTGAAAAAAGTGTAAAATCCAGAAAGACAGGACAGGCCATGGAGAACTGGGAGCCTTGTTATGCTGATGGGCGGGATGTAAATTGCCAACAGACACTCGGGAGAAGTGTATGGTGTTTCCTGAAACATCTAAAAAACAAAGCAACAGAGCCTAGGGCACTTCCACTTATGGTCCTATAGCTTAGGGAAATTAAAATCAAAAAGACACAGCCACCCCAAAGTTTGGGATGCCTCTGTTTACAAGAACCTCGTTTACAGTACAAGTTCAACATCGCAGAAAGTGAAAAATGGATAAAGAAGTTGTGGTATTTACTTACAAAGCAATATCACTCAGCAATGAAATCTATGTCATCAGGCCCTTAGCAGCACAATGAGTGGATTCAGGTATGATGATTCTAACTGAAATAAGTCACACAGAAAAAGAAACATCATAAGATATCAGTAATACACGGAATGTAAACTTGGCTACACAGGAACTGAATTACAGAACAGAACAGGGTCTCAAATTTAGAAAACCAACTTATGCTTGCTTAAGGGTAAAGGTGAGTTGGGGTGCTGCATAAAACCAGAGATTGAAATGAACACAGATAAAGTTCCTTAAGCCAAATATGGAATAGACAAGAGCTACTCCTTGCTCAACGAAATGGACTCAACACCGCATATTAAATGCCTAAGAATGTACCTGACTAGTAAGTATCTTAAAACCTATGGATTGCTATGTCTCCAAAAGAGAATCAAGCATGTGTACAGGGGCATAAACGCAGCAGTGATAGGATTGGAGAGGTTCGGTGAGCAAATGAAGACCCTTTGAAGTCATATTGCATGGTACCCATTCCACGGGTTTCAACTACCCAGGTTTAAGGTATTCTTCCTTCAGCTAAAACATGCATGTGGAACCTAGAGTATGATCAACCATGTGATCAGGAGACGTGTTCAAATATGTCTCAGTTTTCGTACCCTGGTACTCAGGTGCAACATTCCAGACGCTTTACTAACACCCTCCCAACTTGGAGAGTCAGTCCCTTTAACCTCCTGTTTGGCCCAGTTTGCAATTTCTGCGGAAGATGAACAGGAATAGCGAGAACCAATGAGAGACTAGCTGGAGGTGTCTGGACGGGCAAATTTAACTCTCATTTCCCACCAGGAAGAGGAATTAACCAAAGGCTCAGCGTGCCGTGCCGGAACCAGATTAGGGCCTGAAGCCATCCTGCGGTGTTGCGGCCAGCTCAAAAGAAAGCGAGTTGAAGAAAGGAGCTCAGGGGCACTGTAATTCACAAACCTGCAGAGTTATAAATGACAGCTATCGTCCAAAAATATACTGAAGTAAGGCTGCCAAGAGGACTTGAAAGCGGGGCAGAATTGCAGGAAACCGATTTCAGGAGGTAGACTGGAATTGCATTGAAAGCATAGGAAAAGAGGCAGAACGTCCACAATGATGCACTTGGCCAAAAAGGGCGTATGCGTTTTTTCCTGAATATATTCAGGAAAAAACGCATACGCCCTTTTTGGCCAACCAAGCAAGCTTGCAAAGGAAATCTGCACTACAATGAAGTCTCACTTGCCCCCGGTCAAAAGGGCCATCTGAAAAAAGTGTAAAATCCAGAAAGGCAGGACAGGCCATGGAGAACTGGGAGCCTTGTTATGCTGATGGGCGGGATGTAAATTGCCAACAGACACTCGGGAGAAGTGTATGGTGTTTCCTGAAACATCTAAAAAACAAAGCAACAGAGCCTAGGGCACTTCCACTTATGGTCCTATAGCTTAGGGAAATTAAAATCAAAAAGACACAGCCACCCCAAAGTTTGGGACGCCTCTGTTTACAAGAACCTCGTTTACAGTACAAGTTCAACATCGCAGAAAGTGAAAAATGGATAAAGAAGTTGTGGTATTTACTTACAAAGCAATATCACTCTGCAATGAAATCTATGTCATCAGGCCCTTAGCAGCACAATGAGTGGATTCAGGTATGATGATTCTAACTGAAATAAGTCACACAGAAAAAGAAACATCATAAGATATCAGTAATACACGGAATGTAAACTTGGCTACACAGGAACTGAATTACAGAACAGAACAGGGTCTCAAATTTAGAAAACCAACTTATGCTTGCTTAAGGGTAAAGGTGAGTTGGGGTGCTGCATAAAACCAGAGATTGAAATGAACACAGATAAAGTTCCTTAAGCCAAATATGGAATAGACAAGAGCTACTCCTTGCTCAACGAAATGGACTCAACACCGCATATTAAATGCCTAAGAATGTACCTGACTAGTAAGTATCTTAAAACCTATGGATTGCTATGTCTCCGAAAGAGAATCAAGCATGTGTACAGGGGCATAAACGCAGCAGTGATAGGATTGGAGAGGTTCGGTGAGCAAATGAAGACCCTTTGAAGTCATATTGCATGGTACCCATTCCACGGGTTTCAACTACCCAGGTTTAAGGTATTCTTCCTTCAGCTAAAACATGCATGTGGAACCTAGAGTATGATCAACCATGTGATCGGGAGACGTGTTCAAATATGTCTCAGTTTTCGTACCCTGGTACTCAGGTGCAACATTCCAGATGCTTTACTAACACCCTCCTAACTTGGAGAGTCAGTCCCTTTAACCTCCTGTTTGGCCCAGTTTGCAATTTCTGCGGAAGATGAACAGGAATAGCGAGAACCAATGAGAGACTAGCTGGAGGTGTCTGGACGGGCAAATTTAACTCTCATTTCCCACCAGGAAGAGGAATTAACCAAAGGCTCAGCGTGCCGTGCCGGAACCAGATTAGGGCCTGAAGCCATCCTGCGGTGTTGCGGCCAGCTCAAAAGAAAGCGAGTTGAAGAAAGGAGCTCAGGGGCACTGTAATTCACAAACCTGCAGAGTTATAAATGACAGCTATCGTCCAAAAATATACTGAAGTAAGGCTGCCAAGAGGACTTGAAAGCGGGGCAGAATTGCAGGAAACCGATTTCAGGAGGTAGACTGGAATTGCATTGAAAGCATAGGAAAAGAGGCAGAACGTCCACAATGATGCACTTGGCCAAAAAGGGCGTATGCGTTTTTTCCTGAATATATTCAGGAAAAAACGCATACGCCCTTTTTGGCCAACCAAGCAAGCTTGCAAAGGAAATCTGCACTACAATGAAGTCTCACTTGCCCCCGGTCAAAAGGGCCATCTGAAAAAAGTGTAAAATCCAGAAAGGCAGGACAGGCCATGGAGAACTGGGAGCCTTGTTATGCTGATGGGCGGGATGTAAATTGCCAACAGACACTCGGGAGAAGTGTATGGTGTTTCCTGAAACATCTAAAAAACAAAGCAACAGAGCCTAGGGCACTTCCACTTATGGTCCTATAGCTTAGGGAAATTAAAATCAAAAAGACACAGCCACCCCAAAGTTTGGGACGCCTCTGTTTACAAGAACCTCGTTTACAGTACAAGTTCAACATCGCAGAAAGTGAAAAATGGATAAAGAAGTTGTGGTATTTACTTACAAAGCAATATCACTCTGCAATGAAATCTATGTCATCAGGCCCTTAGCAGCACAATGAGTGGATTCAGGTATGATGATTCTAACTGAAATAAGTCACACAGAAAAAGAAACATCATAAGATATCAGTAATACACGGAATGTAAACTTGGCTACACAGGAACTGAATTACAGAACAGAACAGGGTCTCAAATTTAGAAAACCAACTTATGCTTGCTTAAGGGGAAAGGTGAGTCGGGGTGCTGCATAAAACCAGAGATTGAAATGAGCACAGATAAAGTTCCTTAAGCCAAATATGGAATAGACAAGAGCTACTCCTTGCTCAACGAAATGGACTCAACACCGCATATTAAATGCCTAAGAATGTACCTGACTAGTAAGTATCTTAAAACCTATGGATTGCTATGTCTCCGAAAGAGAATCAAGCATGTGTACAGGGGCATAAACGCAGCAGTGATAGGATTGGAGAGGTTCGGTGAGCAAATGAAGACCCTTTGAAGTCATATTGCATGGTACCCATTCCACGGGTTTCAACTACCCAGGTTTAAGGTATTCTTCCTTCAGGTAAAACATGCATGTGGAACCTAGAGTATGATCAACCATGTGATCGGGAGACGTGTTCAAATATGTCTCAGTTTTCGTACCCTGGTACTCGGGTGCAACATTCCAGACGCTTTACTAACACCCTCCCGACTTGGAGAGTCAGTCCCTTTAACCTCCTGTTTGGCCCAGTTTGCAATTTCTGCGGAAGATGAACAGGAATAGCGAGAACCAATGAGAGACTAGCTGGAGGTGTCTGGACGGGCAAATTTAACTCTCATTTCCCACCAGGAAGAGGAATTAACCAAAGGCTCAGCGTGCCGTGCCGGAACCAGATTAGGGCCTGAAGCCATCCTGCGGTGTTGCGGCCAGCTCAAAAGAAAGCGAGTTGAAGAAAGGAGCTCAGGGGCACTGTAATTCACAAACCTGCAGAGTTATAAATGACAGCTATCGTCCAAAAATATACTGAAGTAAGGCTGCCAAGAGGACTTGAAAGCGGGGCAGAATTGCAGGAAACCGATTTCAGGAGGTAGACTGGAATTGCATTGAAAGCATAGGAAAAGAGGCAGAACGTCCACAATGATGCACTTGGCCAAAAAGGGCGTATGCGTTTTTTCCTGAATATATTCAGGAAGAAACGCATACGCCCTTTTTGGCCAACCAAGCAAGCTTGCAAAGGAAATCTGCACTACAATGAAGTCTCACTTCCCCCCGGTCAAAAGGGCCATCTGAAAAAAGTGTAAAATCCAGAAAGACAGGACAGGCCATGGAGAACTGGGAGCCTTGTTATGCTGATGGGCGGGATGTAAATTGCCAACAGACACTCGGGAGAAGTGTATGGTGTTTCCTGAAACATCTAAAAAACAAAGCAACAGAGCCTAGGGCACTTCCACTTATGGTCCTATAGCTTAGGGAAATTAAAATCAAAAAGACACAGCCACCCCAAAGTTTGGGACGCCTCTGTTTACAAGAACCTCGTTTACAGTACAAGTTCAACATCGCAGAAAGTGAAAAATGGATAAAGAAGTTGTGGTATTTACTTACAAAGCAATATCACTCAGCAATGAAATCTATGTCATCAGGCCCTTAGCAGCACAATGAGTGGATTCAGGTATGATGATTCTAACTGAAATAAGTCACACAGAAAAAGAAACATCATAAGATATCAGTAATACACGGAATGTAAACTTGGCTACACAGGAACTGAATTACAGAACAGAACAGGGTCTCAAATTTAGAAAACCAACTTATGCTTGCTTAAGGGTAAAGGTGAGTTGGGGTGCTGCATAAAACCAGAGATTGAAATGAACACAGATAAAGTTCCTTAAGCCAAATATGGAATAGACAAGAGCTACTCCTTGCTCAACGAAATGGACTCAACACCGCATATTAAATGCCTAAGAATGTACCTGACTAGTAAGTATCTTAAAACCTATGGATTGCTATGTCTCCGAAAGAGAATCAAGCATGTGTACAGGGGCATAAACGCAGCAGTGATAGGATTGGAGAGGTTCGGTGAGCAAATGAAGACCCTTTGAAGTCATATTGCATGGTACCCATTCCACGGGTTTCAACTACCCAGGTTTAAGGTATTCTTCCTTCAGCTAAAACATGCATGTGGAACCTAGAGTATGATCAACCATGTGATCGGGAGACGTGTTCAAATATGTCTCAGTTTTCGTACCCTGGTACTCAGGTGCCTCATTCCAGATGCTTTACTAACACCCTCCCAACTTGGAGAGTCAGTCCCTTTAACCTCCTGTTTGGCCCAGTTTGCAATTTCTGCGGAAGATGAACAGGAATAGCGAGAACCAATGAGAGACTAGCTGGAGGTGTCTGGACGGGCAAATTTAACTCTCATTTCCCACCAGGAAGAGGAATTAACCAAAGGCTCAGCGTGCCGTGCCGGAACCAGATTAGGGCCTGAAGCCATCCTGCGGTGTTGCGGCCAGCTCAAAAGAAAGCGAGTTGAAGAAAGGAGCTCAGGGGCACTGTAATTCACAAACCTGCAGAGTTATAAATGACAGCTATCGTCCAAAAATATACTGAAGTAAGGCTGCCAAGAGGACTTGAAAGCGGGGCAGAATTGCAGGAAACCGATTTCAGGAGGTAGACTGGAATTGCATTGAAAGCATAGGAAAAGAGGCAGAACGTCCACAATGATGCACTTGGCCAAAAAGGGCGTATGCGTTTTTTCCTGAATATATTCAGGAAAAAACGCATACGCCCTTTTTGGCCAACCAAGCAAGCTTGCAAAGGAAATCTGCACTACAATGAAGTCTCACTTGCCCCCGGTCAAAAGGGCCATCTGAAAAAAGTGTAAAATCCAGAAAGGCAGGACAGGCCATGGAGAACTGGGAGCCTTGTTATGCTGATGGGCGGGATGTAAATTGCCAACAGACACTCGGGAGAAGTGTATGGTGTTTCCTGAAACATCTAAAAAACAAAGCAACAGAGCCTAGGGCACTTCCACTTATGGTCCTATAGCTTAGGGAAATTAAAATCAAAAAGACACAGCCACCCCAAAGTTTGGGACGCCTCTGTTTACAAGAACCTCGTTTACAGTACAAGTTCAACATCGCAGAAAGTGAAAAATGGATAAAGAAGTTGTGGTATTTACTTACAAAGCAATATCACTCTGCAATGAAATCTATGTCATCAGGCCCTTAGCAGCACAATGAGTGGATTCAGGTATGATGATTCTAACTGAAATAAGTCACACAGAAAAAGAAACATCATAAGATATCAGTAATACACGGAATGTAAACTTGGCTACACAGGAACTGAATTACAGAACAGAACAGGGTCTCAAATTTAGAAAACCAACTTATGCTTGCTTAAGGGTAAAGGTGAGGCGGGGTGCTGCATAAAACCAGAGATTGAAATGAGCACAGATAAAGTTCCTTAAGCCAAATATGGAATAGACAAGAGCTACTCCTTGCTCAACGAAATGGACTCAACACCGCATATTAAATGCCTAAGAATGTACCTGACTAGTAAGTATCTTAAAACCTATGGATTGCTATGTCTCCAAAAGAGAATCAAGCATGTGTACAGGGGCATAAACGCAGCAGTGATAGGATTGGAGAGGTTCGGTGAGCAAATGAAGACCCTTTGAAGTCATATTGCATGGTACCCATTCCACGGGTTTCAACTACCCAGGTTTAAGGTATTCTTCCTTCAGCTAAAACATGCATGTGGAACCTAGAGTATGATCAACCATGTGATCGGGAGACGTGTTCAAATATGTCTCAGTTTTCGTACCCTGGTACTCGGGTGCAACATTCCAGACGCTTTACTAACACCCTCCTGACTTGGAGAGTCAGTCCCTTTAACCTCCTGTTTGGCCCAGTTTGCAATTTCTGCGGAAGATGAACAGGAATAGCGAGAACCAATGAGAGACTAGCTGGAGGTGTCTGGACGGGCAAATTTAACTCTCATTTCCCACCAGGAAGAGGAATTAACCAAAGGCTCAGCGTGCCGTGCCGGAACCAGATTAGGGCCTGAAGCCATCCTGCGGTGTTGCGGCCAGCTCAAAAGAAAGCGAGTTGAAGAAAGGAGCTCAGGGGCACTGTAATTCACAAACCTGCAGAGTTATAAATGACAGCTATCGTCCAAAAATATACTGAAGTAAGGCTGCCAAGAGGACTTGAAAGCGGGGCAGAATTGCAGGAAACCGATTTCAGGAGGTAGACTGGAATTGCATTGAAAGCATAGGAAAAGAGGCAGAACGTCCACAATGATGCACTTGGCCAAAAAGGGCGTATGCGTTTTTTCCTGAATATATTCAGGAAAAAACGCATACGCCCTTTTTGGCCAACCAAGCAAGCTTGCAAAGGAAATCTGCACTACAATGAAGTCTCACTTCCCCCCGGTCAAAAGGGCCATCTGAAAAAAGTGTAAAATCCAGAAAGGCAGGACAGGCCATGGAGAACTGGGAGCCTTGTTATGCTGATGGGCGGGATGTAAATTGCCAACAGACACTCGGGAGAAGTGTATGGTGTTTCCTGAAACATCTAAAAAACAAAGCAACAGAGCCTAGGGCACTTCCACTTATGGTCCTATAGCTTAGGGAAATTAAAATCAAAAAGACACAGCCACCCCAAAGTTTGGGACGCCTCTGTTTACAAGAACCTCGTTTACAGTACAAGTTCAACATCGCAGAAAGTGAAAAATGGATAAAGAAGTTGTGGTATTTACTTACAAAGCAATATCACTCAGCAATGAAATCTATGTCATCAGGCCCTTAGCAGCACAATGAGTGGATTCAGGTATGATGATTCTAACTGAAATAAGTCACACAGAAAAAGAAACATCATAAGATATCAGTAATACACGGAATGTAAACTTGGCTACACAGGAACTGAATTACAGAACAGAACAGGGTCTCAAATTTAGAAAACCAACTTATGCTTGCTTAAGGGTAAAGGTGAGTTGGGGTGCTGCATAAAACCAGAGATTGAAATGAACACAGATAAAGTTCCTTAAGCCAAATATGGAATAGACAAGAGCTACTCCTTGCTCAACGAAATGGACTCAACACCGCATATTAAATGCCTAAGAATGTACCTGACTAGTAAGTATCTTAAAACCTATGGATTGCTATGTCTCCGAAAGAGAATCAAGCATGTGTACAGGGGCATAAACGCAGCAGTGATAGGATTGGAGAGGTTCGGTGAGCAAATGAAGACCCTTTGAAGTCATATTGCATGGTACCCATTCCACGGGTTTCAACTACCCAGGTTTAAGGTATTCTTCCTTCAGCTAAAACATGCATGTGGAACCTAGAGTATGATCAACCATGTGATCGGGAGACGTGTTCAAATATGTCTCAGTTTTCGTACCCTGGTACTCAGGTGCAACATTCCAGACGCTTTACTAACACCCTCCCGACTTGGAGAGTCAGTCCCTTTAACCTCCTGTTTGGCCCAGTTTGCAATTTCTGCGGAAGATGAACAGGAATAGCGAGAACCAATGAGAGACTAGCTGGAGGTGTCTGGACGGGCAAATTTAACTCTCATTTCCCACCAGGAAGAGGAATTAACCAAAGGCTCAGCGTGCCGTGCCGGAACCAGATTAGGGCCTGAAGCCATCCTGCGGTGTTGCGGCCAGCTCAAAAGAAAGCGAGTTGAAGAAAGGAGCTCAGGGGCACTGTAATTCACAAACCTGCAGAGTTATAAATGACAGCTATCGTCCAAAAATATACTGAAGTAAGGCTGCCAAGAGGACTTGAAAGCGGGGCAGAATTGCAGGAAACCGATTTCAGGAGGTAGACTGGAATTGCATTGAAAGCATAGGAAAAGAGGCAGAACGTCCACAATGATGCACTTGGCCAAAAAGGGCGTATGCGTTTTTTCCTGAATATATTCAGGAAAAAACGCATACGCCCTTTTTGGCCAACCAAGCAAGCTTGCAAAGGAAATCTGCACTACAATGAAGTCTCACTTGCCCCCGGTCAAAAGGGCCATCTGAAAAAAGTGTAAAATCCAGAAAGGCAGGACAGGCCATGGAGAACTGGGAGCCTTGTTATGCTGATGGGCGGGATGTAAATTGCCAACAGACACTCGGGAGAAGTGTATGGTGTTTCCTGAAACATCTAAAAAACAAAGCAACAGAGCCTAGGGCACTTCCACTTATGGTCCTATAGCTTAGGGAAATTAAAATCAAAAAGACACAGCCACCCCAAAGTTTGGGACGCCTCTGTTTACAAGAACCTCGTTTACAGTACAAGTTCAACATCGCAGAAAGTGAAAAATGGATAAAGAAGTTGTGGTATTTACTTACAAAGCAATATCACTCAGCAATGAAATCTATGTCATCAGGCCCTTAGCAGCACAATGAGTGGATTCAGGTATGATGATTCTAACTGAAATAAGTCACACAGAAAAAGAAACATCATAAGATATCAGTAATACACGGAATGTAAACTTGGCTACACAGGAACTGAATTACAGAACAGAACAGGGTCTCAAATTTAGAAAACCAACTTATGCTTGCTTAAGGGTAAAGGTGAGTTGGGGTGCTGCATAAAACCAGAGATTGAAATGAACACAGATAAAGTTCCTTAAGCCAAATATGGAATAGACAAGAGCTACTCCTTGCTCAACGAAATGGACTCAACACCGCATATTAAATGCCTAAGAATGTACCTGACTAGTAAGTATCTTAAAACCTATGGATTGCTATGTCTCCGAAAGAGAATCAAGCATGTGTACAGGGGCATAAACGCAGCAGTGATAGGATTGGAGAGGTTCGGTGAGCAAATGAAGACCCTTTGAAGTCATATTGCATGGTACCCATTCCACGGGTTTCAACTACCCAGGTTTAAGGTATTCTTCCTTCAGCTAAAACATGCATGTGGAACCTAGAGTATGATCAACCATGTGATCGGGAGACGTGTTCAAATATGTCTCAGTTTTCGTACCCTGGTACTCAGGTGCAACATTCCAGACGCTTTACTAACACCCTCCCAACTTGGAGAGTCAGTCCCTTTAACCTCCTGTTTGGCCCAGTTTGCAATTTCTGCGGAAGATGAACAGGAATAGCGAGAACCAATGAGAGACTAGCTGGAGGTGTCTGGACGGGCAAATTTAACTCTCATTTCCCACCAGGAAGAGGAATTAACCAAAGGCTCAGCGTGCCGTGCCGGAACCAGATTAGGGCCTGAAGCCATCCTGCGGTGTTGCGGCCAGCTCAAAAGAAAGCGAGTTGAAGAAAGGAGCTCAGGGGCACTGTAATTCACAAACCTGCAGAGTTATAAATGACAGCTATCGTCCAAAAATATACTGAAGTAAGGCTGCCAAGAGGACTTGAAAGCGGGGCAGAATTGCAGGAAACCGATTTCAGGAGGTAGACTGGAATTGCATTGAAAGCATAGGAAAAGAGGCAGAACGTCCACAATGATGCACTTGGCCAAAAAGGGCGTATGCGTTTTTTCCTGAATATATTCAGGAAGAAACGCATACGCCCTTTTTGGCCAACCAAGCAAGCTTGCAAAGGAAATCTGCACTACAATGAAGTCTCACTTGCCCCCGGTCAAAAGGGCCATCTGAAAAAAATGTAAAATCCAGAAAGGCAGGACAGGCCATGGAGAACTGGGAGCCTTGTTATGCTGATGGGCGGGATGTAAATTGCCAACAGACACTCGGGAGAAGTGTATGGTGTTTCCTGAAACATCTAAAAAACAAAGCAACAGAGCCTAGGGCACTTCCACTTATGGTCCTATAGCTTAGGGAAATTAAAATCAAAAAGACACAGCCACCCCAAAGTTTGGGACGCCTCTGTTTACAAGAACCTTGTTTACAGTACAAGTTCAACATCGCAGAAAGTGAAAAATGGATAAAGAAGTTGTGGTATTTACTTACAAAGCAATATCACTCTGCAATGAAATCTATGTCATCAGGCCCTTAGCAGCACAATGAGTGGATTCAGGTATGATGATTCTAACTGAAATAAGTCACACAGAAAAAGAAACATCATAAGATATCAGTAATACACGGAATGTAAACTTGGCTACACAGGAACTGAATTACAGAACAGAACAGGGTCTCAAATTTAGAAAACCAACTTATGCTTGCTTAAGGGTAAAGGTGAGTCGGGGTGCTGCATAAAACCAGAGATTGAAATGAGCACAGATAAAGTTCCTTAAGCCAAATATGGAATAGACAAGAGCTACTCCTTGCTCAACGAAATGGACTCAACACCGCATATTAAATGCCTAAGAATGTACCTGACTAGTAAGTATCTTAAAACCTATGGATTGCTATGTCTCCGAAAGAGAATCAAGCATGTGTACAGGGGCATAAACGCAGCAGTGATAGGATTGGAGAGGTTCGGTGAGCAAATGAAGACCCTTTGAAGTCATATTGCATGGTACCCATTCCACGGGTTTCAACTACCCAGGTTTAAGGTATTCTTCCTTCAGCTAAAACATGCATGTGGAACCTAGAGTATGATCAACCATGTGATCGGGAGACGTGTTCAAATATGTCTCAGTTTTCGTACCCTGGTACTCGGGTGCAACATTCCAGACGCTTTACTAACACCCTCCTGACTTGGAGAGTCAGTCCCTTTAACCTCCTGTTTGGCCCAGTTTGCAATTTCTGCGGAAGATGAACAGGAATAGCGAGAACCAATGAGAGACTAGCTGGAGGTGTCTGGACGGGCAAATTTAACTCTCATTTCCCACCAGGAAGAGGAATTAACCAAAGGCTCAGCGTGCCGTGCCGGAACCAGATTAGGGCCTGAAGCCATCCTGCGGTGTTGCGGCCAGCTCAAAAGAAAGCGAGTTGAAGAAAGGAGCTCAGGGGCACTGTAATTCACAAACCTGCAGAGTTATAAATGACAGCTATCGTCCAAAAATATACTGAAGTAAGGCTGCCAAGAGGACTTGAAAGCGGGGCAGAATTGCAGGAAACCGATTTCAGGAGGTAGACTGGAATTGCATTGAAAGCATAGGAAAAGAGGCAGAACGTCCACAATGATGCACTTGGCCAAAAAGGGCGTACGCGTTTTTTCCTGAATATATTCAGGAAAAAACGCATACGCCCTTTTTGGCCAACCAAGCAAACTTGCAAAGGAAATCTGCACTACAATGAAGTCTCACTTCCCCCCGGTCAAAAGGGCCATCTGAAAAAAGTGTAAAATCCAGAAAGGCAGGACAGGCCATGGAGAACTGGGAGCCTTGTTATGCTGATGGGCGGGATGTAAATTGCCAACAGACACTCGGGAGAAGTGTATGGTGTTTCCTGAAACATCTAAAAAACAAAGCAACAGAGCCTAGGGCACTTCCACTTATGGTCCTATAGCTTAGGGAAATTAAAATCAAAAAGATACAGCCACCCCAAAGTTTGGGACGCCTCTGTTTACAAGAACCTCGTTTAACGTACAAGTTCAATATCACAGAAAGTTTAAAATGGATAAAGAACTTGTGGTACTTACGTACAATGCAGTATCACTCAACAATGAAATCTATGTCATCAGGCCCGTAGCAGCATAATGAGTGGATTCAGGTACGATGATTCTAACTGAAATAAGTCACACAGAAAAAGAAACATCATAAGATATCACTAATACACGGAATGTAAACTTGGCTACACAGGAACTGAATTCCAAAACAGAACAGGGTCTCAAAATTAGAAAACCAACTTATGCTTGCTTAAGGGGAAAGGTGAGTTGGGGTTCTGCATAAAACCAGACATTGAAATGAGCACAGATAAAGTTCCTTAAGCCAAATATGGAATAGCAAGAGCAACTCCTTGCTCAATGAAATGGACTCAACACCCCATATTAAACGCCTAAGAAGGTACCTGACTAGTAAGTATCTTAAAACCTATGGATTGCTATGTCTCCAAAAGAGAATCAAGCATGTGTACAGGGGCATAAACGCAGCAGTGATAGGATTGGAGAGGTTCAGTGAGCAAATGAAGACCCTTTGAAATCATATTGCATGGTACCCATTCCACGGGTCTCAACTCTCCAGGTTTAAGGTATTCTTCCTTCAGCTAAAACATGCATGTGGAACCCAGAGTATGATCATCCGTGTGAACGGGAGACATGTTCAAATATGTCTCAGTTTTCCTCCCCTGGTACTCGGGTGCATCATTCCAGACGCTTTACTAACACTCTCCGCACTTGGAGAGTCAGCACCTTTAAGCTCCTGTTTGGCCCAGTTTGCAATTTCTGTGGAAGATGAACAGAAATAGGGAGAACCAATGAGAGACTAGCTGGAGGTGTCTGGACGGGCAAATTTAACTCTCATTTCCCACCAGGAAGAGGAAATAACCAAAGGCTCAGCATGCCGTGCCGGAACCAGATTAGGGCCTGAAGCCATCCTGCGGTGTTGCGGCCAGCTCAAAAGAAAGCGAGTTGAAGAAAGGAGCTCAGGGGCACTGTAATTCACAAACCTGCAGAGTTATAAATGACAGCTATCGTCCAAAAATATACTGAAGTAAGGCTGCCAAGAGGACTTGAAAGCGGGGCAGAATTGCAGGAAACCGATTTCAGGAGGTAGACTGGAATTGCATTGAAAGCATAGGAAAAGAGGCAGAACGTCCACAATGATGCACTTGGCCATAAAGGGCGTATGCGATTTTTCCTGAATATATTCAGGAAGAAACGCATACGCCCGTTTTGGCCAACCAAGCAAGCTTGCAAAGGAAATCTGCACTACAATGAAGTCTCACTTGCCCACGGTCAAAAGGGCCATCTGAAAAAAGTGTAAAATCCAGAAAGGCAGGACAGGCCATGGAGAACTGGGAGCCTTGTTATGCTGATGGGCGGGATGTAAATTGCCAACAGACACTCGGGAGAAGTGTATGGTGTTTCCTGAAACATCTAAAAAACAAAGCAACAGAGCCTAGGGCACTTCCACTTATGGTCCTATAGCTTAGGGAAATTAAAATCAAAAAGACACAGCCACCCCAAAGTTTGGGACGCCTCTGTTTACAAGAACCTCGTTTACAGTACAAGTTCAACATCGCAGAAAGTGAAAAATGGATAAAGAAGTTGTGGTATTTACTTACAAAGCAATATCACTCAGCAATGAAATCTATGTCATCAGGCCCTTAGCAGCACAATGAGTGGATTCAGGTATGATGATTCTAACTGAAATAAGTCACACAGAAAAAGAAACATCATAAGATATCAGTAATACACGGAATGTAAACTTGGCTACACAGGAACTGAATTACAGAACAGAACAGGGTCTCAAATTTAGAAAACCAACTTATGCTTGCTTAAGGGTAAAGGTGAGTTGGGGTGCTGCATAAAACCAGAGATTGAAATGAACACAGATAAAGTTCCTTAAGCCAAATATGGAATAGACAAGAGCTACTCCTTGCTCAACGAAATGGACTCAACACCGCATATTAAATGCCTAAGAATGTACCTGACTAGTAAGTATCTTAAAACCTATGGATTGCTATGTCTCCGAAAGAGAATCAAGCATGTGTACAGGGGCATAAACGCAGCAGTGATAGGATTGGAGAGGTTCGGTGAGCAAATGAAGACCCTTTGAAGTCATATTGCATGGTACCCATTCCACGGGTTTCAACTACCCAGGTTTAAGGTATTCTTCCTTCAGCTAAAACATGCATGTGGAACCTAGAGTATGATCAACCATGTGATCGGGAGACGTGTTCAAATATGTCTCAGTTTTCGTACCCTGGTACTCAGGTGCAACATTCCAGACGCTTTACTAACACCCTCCCGACTTGGAGAGTCAGTCCCTTTAACCTCCTGTTTGGCCCAGTTTGCAATTTCTGCGGAAGATGAACAGGAATAGCGAGAACCAATGAGAGACTAGCTGGAGGTGTCTGGACGGGCAAATTTAACTCTCATTTCCCACCAGGAAGAGGAATTAACCAAAGGCTCAGCGTGCCGTGCCGGAACCAGATTAGGGCCTGAAGCCATCCTGCGGTGTTGCGGCCAGCTCAAAAGAAAGCGAGTTGAAGAAAGGAGCTCAGGGGCACTGTAATTCACAAACCTGCAGAGTTATAAATGACAGCTATCGTCCAAAAATATACTGAAGTAAGGCTGCCAAGAGGACTTGAAAGCGGGGCAGAATTGCAGGAAACCGATTTCAGGAGGTAGACTGGAATTGCATTGAAAGCATAGGAAAAGAGGCAGAACGTCCACAATGATGCACTTGGCCAAAAAGGGCGTATGCGTTTTTTCCTGAATATATTCAGGAAAAAACGCATACGCCCTTTTTGGCCAACCAAGCAAGCTTGCAAAGGAAATCTGCACTACAATGAAGTCTCACTTGCCCCCGGTCAAAAGGGCCATCTGAAAAAAATGTAAAATCCAGAAAGGCAGGACAGGCCATGGAGAACTGGGAGCCTTGTTATGCTGATGGGCGGGATGTAAATTGCCAACAGACACTCGGGAGAAGTGTATGGTGTTTCCTGAAACATCTAAAAAACAAAGCAACAGAGCCTAGGGCACTTCCACTTATGGTCCTATAGCTTAGGGAAATTAAAATCAAAAAGACACAGCCACCCCAAAGTTTGGGACGCCTCTGTTTACAAGAACCTTGTTTACAGTACAAGTTCAACATCGCAGAAAGTGAAAAATGGATAAAGAAGTTGTGGTATTTACTTACAAAGCAATATCACTCTGCAATGAAATCTATGTCATCAGGCCCTTAGCAGCACAATGAGTGGATTCAGGTATGATGATTCTAACTGAAATAAGTCACACAGAAAAAGAAACATCATAAGATATCAGTAATACACGGAATGTAAACTTGGCTACACAGGAACTGAATTACAGAACAGAACAGGGTCTCAAATTTAGAAAACCAACTTATGCTTGCTTAAGGGTAAAGGTGAGTCGGGGTGCTGCATAAAACCAGAGATTGAAATGAGCACAGATAAAGTTCCTTAAGCCAAATATGGAATAGACAAGAGCTACTCCTTGCTCAACGAAATGGACTCAACACCGCATATTAAATGCCTAAGAATGTACCTGACTAGTAAGTATCTTAAAACCTATGGATTGCTATGTCTCCGAAAGAGAATCAAGCATGTGTACAGGGGCATAAACGCAGCAGTGATAGGATTGGAGAGGTTCGGTGAGCAAATGAAGACCCTTTGAAGTCATATTGCATGGTACCCATTCCACGGGTTTCAACTACCCAGGTTTAAGGTATTCTTCCTTCAGCTAAAACATGCATGTGGAACCTAGAGTATGATCAACCATGTGATCGGGAGACGTGTTCAAATATGTCTCAGTTTTCGTACCCTGGTACTCGGGTGCAACATTCCAGACGCTTTACTAACACCCTCCTGACTTGGAGAGTCAGTCCCTTTAACCTCCTGTTTGGCCCAGTTTGCAATTTCTGCGGAAGATGAACAGGAATAGCGAGAACCAATGAGAGACTAGCTGGAGGTGTCTGGACGGGCAAATTTAACTCTCATTTCCCACCAGGAAGAGGAATTAACCAAAGGCTCAGCGTGCCGTGCCGGAACCAGATTAGGGCCTGAAGCCATCCTGCGGTGTTGCGGCCAGCTCAAAAGAAAGCGAGTTGAAGAAAGGAGCTCAGGGGCACTGTAATTCACAAACCTGCAGAGTTATAAATGACAGCTATCGTCCAAAAATATACTGAAGTAAGGCTGCCAAGAGGACTTGAAAGCGGGGCAGAATTGCAGGAAACCGATTTCAGGAGGTAGACTGGAATTGCATTGAAAGCATAGGAAAAGAGGCAGAACGTCCACAATGATGCACTTGGCCAAAAAGGGCGTACGCGTTTTTTCCTGAATATATTCAGGAAAAAACGCATACGCCCTTTTTGGCCAACCAAGCAAACTTGCAAAGGAAATCTGCACTACAATGAAGTCTCACTTCCCCCCGGTCAAAAGGGCCATCTGAAAAAAGTGTAAAATCCAGAAAGGCAGGACAGGCCATGGAGAACTGGGAGCCTTGTTATGCTGATGGGCGGGATGTAAATTGCCAACAGACACTCGGGAGAAGTGTATGGTGTTTCCTGAAACATCTAAAAAACAAAGCAACAGAGCCTAGGGCACTTCCACTTATGGTCCTATAGCTTAGGGAAATTAAAATCAAAAAGATACAGCCACCCCAAAGTTTGGGACGCCTCTGTTTACAAGAACCTCGTTTAACGTACAAGTTCAATATCACAGAAAGTTTAAAATGGATAAAGAACTTGTGGTACTTACGTACAATGCAGTATCACTCAACAATGAAATCTATGTCATCAGGCCCGTAGCAGCATAATGAGTGGATTCAGGTACGATGATTCTAACTGAAATAAGTCACACAGAAAAAGAAACATCATAAGATATCACTAATACACGGAATGTAAACTTGGCTACACAGGAACTGAATTCCAAAACAGAACAGGGTCTCAAAATTAGAAAACCAACTTATGCTTGCTTAAGGGGAAAGGTGAGTTGGGGTTCTGCATAAAACCAGACATTGAAATGAGCACAGATAAAGTTCCTTAAGCCAAATATGGAATAGCAAGAGCAACTCCTTGCTCAATGAAATGGACTCAACACCCCATATTAAACGCCTAAGAAGGTACCTGACTAGTAAGTATCTTAAAACCTATGGATTGCTATGTCTCCAAAAGAGAATCAAGCATGTGTACAGGGGCATAAACGCAGCAGTGATAGGATTGGAGAGGTTCAGTGAGCAAATGAAGACCCTTTGAAATCATATTGCATGGTACCCATTCCACGGGTCTCAACTCTCCAGGTTTAAGGTATTCTTCCTTCAGCTAAAACATGCATGTGGAACCCAGAGTATGATCATCCGTGTGAACGGGAGACATGTTCAAATATGTCTCAGTTTTCCTCCCCTGGTACTCGGGTGCATCATTCCAGACGCTTTACTAACACTCTCCGCACTTGGAGAGTCAGCACCTTTAAGCTCCTGTTTGGCCCAGTTTGCAATTTCTGTGGAAGATGAACAGAAATAGGGAGAACCAATGAGAGACTAGCTGGAGGTGTCTGGACGGGCAAATTTAACTCTCATTTCCCACCAGGAAGAGGAAATAACCAAAGGCTCAGCGTGCCGTGCCGGAACCAGATTAGGGACTGAAGCCATCCTGCGGTGTTGCGGCCAGCTCAAAAGAAAGCGAGTTGAAGAAAGGAGCTCAGGGGCACTGTAATTCACAAACCTGCAGAGTTATAAATGACAGCTATCGTCCAAAAATATACTGAAGTAAGGCTGCCAAGAGGACTTGAAAGCGGGGCAGAATTGCAGGAAACCGATTTCAGGAGGTAGACTGGAATTGCATTGAAAGCATAGGAAAAGAGGCAGAACGTCCACAATGATGCACTTGGCCATAAAGGGCGTATGCGATTTTTCCTGAATATATTCAGGAAGAAACGCATACGCCCGTTTTGGCCAACCAAGCAAGCTTGCAAAGGCAATCTGCACTACAATGAAGTCTCACTTGCCCACGGTCAAAAGGGCCATCTGAAAAAAGTGTAAAATCCAGAAAGGCAGGACAGGCCATGGAGAACTGGGAGCCTTGTTATGCTGATGGGCGGGATGTAAATTGCCAACAGACACTCGGGAGAAGTGTATGGTGTTTCCTGAAACATCTAAAAAACAAAGCAACAGAGCCTAGGGCACTTCCACTTATGGTCCTATAGCTTAGGGAAATTAAAATCAAAAAGACACAGCCACCCCAAAGTTTGGGACGCCTCTGTTTACAAGAACCTCGTTTACAGTACAAGTTCAACATCGCAGAAAGTGAAAAATGGATAAAGAAGTTGTGGTATTTACTTACAAAGCAATATCACTCAGCAATGAAATCTATGTCATCAGGCCCTTAGCAGCACAATGAGTGGATTCAGGTATGATGATTCTAACTGAAATAAGTCACACAGAAAAAGAAACATCATAAGATATCAGTAATACACGGAATGTAAACTTGGCTACACAGGAACTGAATTACAGAACAGAACAGGGTCTCAAATTTAGAAAACCAACTTATGCTTGCTTAAGGGTAAAGGTGAGTTGGGGTGCTGCATAAACCAGAGATTGAAATGAGCACAGATAAAGTTCCTTAAGCCAAATATGGAATAGACAAGAGCTACTCCTTGCTCAACGAAATGGACTCAACACCGCATATTAAACGCCTAAGAATGTACCTGACTAGTAAGTATCTTAAAACCTATGGATTGCTATGTCTCCAAAAGAGAATCAAGCGTGTATACAGGGGCATAAACGCAGCAGTGATAGGATTGGAGAGGTTCGGTGAGCAAATGAAGACCCTTTGAAGTCATATTGCATGGTACCCATTCCACGGGTTTCAACTACCCAGGTTTAAGGTATTCTTCCTTCAGCTAAAACATGCATGTGGAACCTAGAGTATGATCAACCATGTGATCGGGAGACGTGTTCAAATATGTCTCAGTTTTCGTACCCTGGTACTCGGGTGCAACATTCCAGACGCTTTACTAACACCCTCCTGACTTGGAGAGTCAGTCCCTTTAACCTCCTGTTTGGCCCAGTTTGCAATTTCTGCGGAAGATGAACAGGAATAGCGAGAACCAATGAGAGACTAGCTGGAGGTGTCTGGACGGGCAAATTTAACTCTCATTTCCCACCAGGAAGAGGAATTAACCAAAGGCTCAGCGTGCCGTGCCGGAACCAGATTAGGGCCTGAAGCCATCCTGCGGTGTTGCGGCCAGCTCAAAAGAAAGCGAGTTGAAGAAAGGAGCTCAGGGGCACTGTAATTCACAAACCTGCAGAGTTATAAATGACAGCTATCGTCCAAAAATATACTGAAGTAAGGCTGCCAAGAGGACTTGAAAGCGGGGCAGAATTGCAGGAAACCGATTTCAGGAGGTAGACTGGAATTGCATTGAAAGCATAGGAAAAGAGGCAGAACGTCCACAATGATGCACTTGGCCAAAAAGGGCGTATGCGTTTTTTCCTGAATATATTCAGGAAAAAACGCATACGCCCTTTTTGGCCAACCAAGCAAGCTTGCAAAGGAAATCTGCACTACAATGAAGTCTCACTTCCCCCCGGTCAAAAGGGCCATCTGAAAAAAGTGTAAAATCCAGAAAGACAGGACAGGCCATGGAGAACTGGGAGCCTTGTTATGCTGATGGGCGGGATGTAAATTGCCAACAGACACTCGGGAGAAGTGTATGGTGTTTCCTGAAACATCTAAAAAACAAAGCAACAGAGCCTAGGGCACTTCCACTTATGGTCCTATAGCTTAGGGAAATTAAAATCAAAAAGACACAGCCACCCCAAAGTTTGGGACGCCTCTGTTTACAAGAACCTCGTTTACAGTACAAGTTCAACATCGCAGAAAGTGAAAAATGGATAAAGAAGTTGTGGTATTTACTTACAAAGCAATATCACTCAGCAATGAAATCTATGTCATCAGGCCCTTAGCAGCACAATGAGTGGATTCAGGTATGATGATTCTAACTGAAATAAGTCACACAGAAAAAGAAACATCATAAGATATCAGTAATACACGGAATGTAAACTTGGCTACACAGGAACTGAATTACAGAACAGAACAGGGTCTCAAATTTAGAAAACCAACTTATGCTTGCTTAAGGGTAAAGGTGAGTTGGGGTGCTGCATAAAACCAGAGATTGAAATGAACACAGATAAAGTTCCTTAAGCCAAATATGGAATAGACAAGAGCTACTCCTTGCTCAACGAAATGGACTCAACACCGCATATTAAATGCCTAAGAATGTACCTGACTAGTAAGTATCTTAAAACCTATGGATTGCTATGTCTCCGAAAGAGAATCAAGCATGTGTACAGGGGCATAAACGCAGCAGTGATAGGATTGGAGAGGTTCGGTGAGCAAATGAAGACCCTTTGAAGTCATATTGCATGGTACCCATTCCACGGGTTTCAACTACCCAGGTTTAAGGTATTCTTCCTTCAGCTAAAACATGCATGTGGAACCTAGAGTATGATCAACCATGTGATCGGGAGACGTGTTCAAATATGTCTCAGTTTTCGTACCCTGGTACTCGGGTGCAACATTCCAGACGCTTTACTAACACCCTCCCGACTTGGAGAGTCAGTCCCTTTAACCTCCTGTTTGGCCCAGTTTGCAATTTCTGCGGAAGATGAACAGGAATAGCGAGAACCAATGAGAGACTAGCTGGAGGTGTCTGGACGGGCAAATTTAACTCTCATTTCCCACCAGGAAGAGGAATTAACCAAAGGCTCAGCGTGCCGTGCCGGAACCAGATTAGGGCCTGAAGCCATCCTGCGGTGTTGCGGCCAGCTCACAAGAAAGTGAGTTGAAGAAAGGAGCTCAGGGGCACTGTAATTCACAAACCTGCAGAGTTATAAATGACAGCTATCGTCCAAAAATATACTGAAGTAAGGCTGCCAAGAGGACTTGAAAGCGGGGCAGAATTGCAGGAAACCGATTTCAGGAGGTAGACTGGAATTGCATTGAAAGCATAGGAAAAGAGGCAGAACGTCCACAATGATGCACTTGGCCAAAAAGGGCGTACGCGTTTTTTCCTGAATATATTCAGGAAAAAACGCATACGCCCTTTTTGGCCAACCAAGCAAACTTGCAAAGGAAATCTGCACTACAATGAAGTCTCACTTCCCCCCGGTCAAAAGGGCCATCTGAAAAAAGTGTAAAATCCAGAAAGGCAGGACAGGCCATGGAGAACTGGGAGCCTTGTTATGCTGATGGGCGGGATGTAAATTGCCAACAGACACTCGGGAGAAGTGTATGGTGTTTCCTGAAACATCTAAAAAACAAAGCAACAGAGCCTAGGGCACTTCCACTTATGGTCCTATAGCTTAGGGAAATTAAAATCAAAAAGATACAGCCACCCCAAAGTTTGGGACGCCTCTGTTTACAAGAACCTCGTTTAACGTACAAGTTCAATATCACAGAAAGTGAAAAATGGATAAAGAACTTGTGGTACTTACGTACAATGCAGTATCACTCTGCAATGAAATCTATGTCATCAGGCCCGTAGCAGCATAATGAGTGGATTCAGGTACGATGATTCTAACTGAAATAAGTCACACAGAAAAAGAAACATCATAAGATATCACTAATACACGGAATGTAAACTTGGCTACACAGGAACTGAATTCCAAAACAGAACAGGGTCTCAAAATTAGAAAACCAACTTATGCTTGCTTAAGGGGAAAGGTGAGTTGGGGTTCTGCATAAAACCAGACATTGAAATGAGCACAGATAAAGTTCCTTAAGCCAAATATGGAATAGCAAGAGCAACTCCTTGCTCAATGAAATGGACTCAACACCCCATATTAAACGCCTAAGAAGGTACCTGACTAGTAAGTATCTTAAAACCTATGGATTGCTATGTCTCCAAAAGAGAATCAAGCATGTGTACAGGGGCATAAACGCAGCAGTGATAGGATTGGAGAGGTTCAGTGAGCAAATGAAGACCCTTTGAAGTCATATTGCATGGTACCCATTCCACGGGTTTCAACTACCCAGGTTTAAGGTATTCTTCCTTCAGCTAAAACATGCATGTGGAACCTAGAGTATGATCAACCATGTGATCGGGAGACGTGTTCAAATATGTCTCAGTTTTCGTACCCTGGTACTCGGGTGCAACATTCCAGACGCTTTACTAACACCCTCCTGACTTGGAGAGTCAGTCCCTTTAACCTCCTGTTTGGCCCAGTTTGCAATTTCTGCGGAAGATGAACAGGAATAGCGAGAACCAATGAGAGACTAGCTGGAGGTGTCTGGACGGGCAAATTTAACTCTCATTTCCCACCAGGAAGAGGAATTAACCAAAGGCTCAGCGTGCCGTGCCGGAACCAGATTAGGGCCTTAAGCCATCCTGCGGTGTTGCGGCCAGCTCAAAAGAAAGCGAGTTGAAGAAAGGAGCTCAGGGGCACTGTAATTCACAAACCTGCAGAGTTATAAATGACAGCTATCGTCCAAAAATATACTGAAGTAAGGTTTCCAAGAGGACTTGAAAGCGGGGCAGAATTGCAGGAAACCGATTTCAGGAGGTAGACTGGAATTGCATTGAAAGCATAGGAAAAGAGGCAGAACGTCCACAATGATGCACTTGGCCAAAAAGGGCGTATGCGTTTTTTCCTGAATATATTCAGGAAAAAACGCATACGCCCTTTTTGGCCAACCAAGCAAGCTTGCAAAGGAAATCTGCACTACAATGAAGTCTCACTTCCCCCCGGTCAAAAGGGCCATCTGAAAAAAGTGTAAAATCCAGAAAGGCAGGACAGGCCATGGAGAACTGGGAGCCTTGTTATGCTGATGGGCGGGATGTAAATTGCCAACAGACACTCGGGAGATGTGTATGGTGTTTCCTGAAACATCTAAAAAACAAAGCAACAGAGCCTAGGGCACTTCCACTTATGGTCCTATAGCTTAGGGAAATTAAAATCAAAAAGACACAGCCACCCCAAAGTTTGGGACGCCTCTGTTTACAAGAACCTCGTTTACAGTACAAGTTCAACATCGCAGAAAGTGAAAAATGGATAAAGAAGTTGTGGTATTTACTTACAAAGCAGTATCACTCAGCAATGAAATCTATGTCATCAGGCCCTTAGCAGCACAATGAGTCGATTCAGGTATGATGATTCTAACTGAAATAAGTCACACAGAAAAAGAAACATCATAAGATATCAGTAATACACGGAATGTAAACTTGGCTACACAGGAACTGAATTACAGAACAGAACAGGGTCTCAAATTTAGAAAACCAACTTATGCTTGCTTAAGGGTAAAGGTGAGTTGGGGTGCTGCATAAAACCAGAGATTGAAATGAGCACAGATAAAGTTCCTTAAGCCAAATATGGAATAGACAAGAGCTACTCCTTGCTCAACGAAATGGACTCAACACCGCATATTAAATGCCTAAGAATGTACCTGACTAGTAAGTATCTTAAAACCTATGGATTGCTATGTCTCCGAAAGAGAATCAAGCATGTGTACAGGGGCATAAACGCAGCAGTGATAGGATTGGAGAGGTTCGGTGAGCAAATGAAGACCCTTTGAAGTCATATTGCATGGTAGCCATTCCACGGGTTTCAACTACCCAGGTTTAAGGTATTCTTCCTTCAGCTAAAACATGCATGTGAAACCTAGAGTATGATCAACCATGTGATCGGGAGACGTGTTCAAATATGTCTCAGTTTTCGTACCCTGGTACTCGGGTGCAACATTCCAGACGCTTTACTAACACCCTCCCGACTTGGAGAGTCAGTCCCTTTAACCTCCTGTTTGGCCCAGTTTGCAATTTCTGCGGAAGATGAACAGGAATAGCGAGAACCAATGAGAGACTAGCTGGAGGTGTCTGGACGGGCAAATTTAACTCTCATTTCCCACCAGGAAGAGGAATTAACCAAAGGCTCAGCGTGCCGTGCCGGAACCAGATTAGGGCCTGAAGCCATCCTGCGGTGTTGCGGCCAGCTCAAAAGAAAGCGAGTTGAAGAAAGGAGTTCAGGGGCACTGTAATTCACAAACCTGCAGAGTTATAAATGACAGCTATCGTCCAAAAATATACTGAAGTAAGGCTGCCAAGAGGACTTGAAAGCGGGGCAGAATTGCAGGAAACCGATTTCAGGAGGTAGACTGGAATTGCATTGAAAGCATAGGAAAAGAGGCAGAACGTCCACAATGATGCACTTGGCCAAAAAGGGCGTATGCGTTTTTTCCTGAATATATTCAGGAAAAAACGCATACGCCCTTTTTGGCCAACCAAGCAAGCTTGCAAAGGAAATCTGCACTACAATGAAGTCTCACTTCCCCCCGGTCAAAAGGGCCATCTGAAAAAAGTGTAAAATCCAGAAAGACAGGACAGGCCATGGAGAACTGGGAGCCTTGTTATGCTGATGGGCGGGATGTAAATTGCCAACAGACACTCGGGAGAAGTGTATGGTGTTTCCTGAAACATCTAAAAAACAAAGCAACAGAGCCTAGGGCACTTCCACTTATGGTCCTATAGCTTAGGGAAATTAAAATCAAAAAGACACAGCCACCCCAAAGTTTGGGACGCCTCTGTTTACAAGAACCTCGTTTACAGTACAAGTTCAACATCGCAGAAAGTGAAAAATGGATAAAGAAGTTGTGGTATTTACTTACAAAGCAATATCACTCAGCAATGAAATCTATGTCATCAGGCCCTTAGCAGCACAATGAGTGGATTCAGGTATGATGATTCTAACTGAAATAAGTCACACAGAAAAAGAAACATCATAAGATATCAGTAATACACGGAATGTAAACTTGGCTACACAGGAACTGAATTACAGAACAGAACAGGGTCTCAAATTGAGAAAACCAACTTATGCTTGCTTAAGGGTAAAGGTGAGTTGGGGTGCTGCATAAAACCAGAGATTGAAATGAGCACAGATAAAGTTCCTTAAGCCAAATATGGAATAGACAAGAGCTACCTCTTGCTCAACGAAATGGACTCAACACCGCATATTAAATGCCTAAGAATGTACCTGACTAGTAAGTATCTTAAAACCTATGGATTGCTATGTCTCCGAAAGAGAATCAAGCATGTGTACAGGGGCATAAACGCAGCAGTGATAGGATTGGAGAGGTTCGGTGAGCAAATGAAGACCCTTTGAAGTCATATTGCATGGTACCCATTCCACGGGTTTCAACTACCCAGGTTTAAGGTATTCTTCCTTCAGCTAAAACATGCATGTGGAACCTAGAGTATGATCAACCATGTGATCGGGAGACGTGTTCAAATATGTCTCAGTTTTCGTACCCTGGTACTCGGGTGCAACATTCCAGACGCTTTACTAACACCCTCCTGACTTGGAGAGTCAGTCCCTTTAACCTCCTGTTTGGCCCAGTTTGCAATTTCTGCGGAAGATGAACAGGAATAGCGAGAACCAATGAGAGACTAGCTGGAGGTGTCTGGACGGGCAAATTTAACTCTCATTTCCCACCAGGAAGAGGAATTAACCAAAGGCTCAGCGTGCCGTGCCGGAACCAGATTAGGGCCTGAAGACATCCTGCGGTGTTGTGGCCAGCTCAAAAGAAAGCGAGTTGAAGAAAGGAGCTCAGGGGCACTGTAATCCACAAACCTGCAGAGTTATAAATGACAGCTATCGTCCAAAAATATACTGAAGTAAGGTTTCCAAGAGGACTTGAAAGCGGGGCAGAATTGCAGGAAACCGATTTCAGGAGGCAGACTGGAATTGCATTGAAAGCATAGGAAAAGAGGCAGAACGTCCACAATGATGCACTTGGCCAAAAAGGGCGTATGCGTTTTTTCCTGAATATATTCAGGAAAAAACGCATACGCCCTTTTTGGCCAACCAAGCAAGCTTGCAAAGGAAATCTGCACTACAATGAAGTCTCACTTCCCCCCGGTCAAAAGGGCCATCTGAAAAAAGTGTAAAATCCAGAAAGGCAGGACAGGCCATGGAGAACTGGGAGCCTTGTTATGCTGATGGGCGGGATGTAAATTGCCAACAGACACTCGGGAGATGTGTATGGTGTTTCCTGAAACATCTAAAAAACAAAGCAACAGAGCCTAGGGCACTTCCACTTATGGTCCTATAGCTTAGGGAAATTAAAATCAAAAAGACACAGCCACCCCAAAGTTTGGGACGCCTCTGTTTACAAGAACCTCGTTTACAGTACAAGTTCAACATCGCAGAAAGTGAAAAATGGATAAAGAAGTTGTGGTATTTACTTACAAAGCAATATCACTCAGCAATGAAATCTATGTCATCAGGCCCTTAGCAGCACAATGAGTGGATTCAGGTATGATGATTCTAACTGAAATAAGTCACACAGAAAAAGAAACATCATAAGATATCAGTAATACACGGAATGTAAACTTGGCTACACAGGAACTGAATTACAGAACAGAACAGGGTCTCAAATTTAGAAAACCAACTTATGCTTGTTAAGGGGAAAGGTGAGTTGGGGTGCTGCATAAAACCAGAGATTGAAATGAGCACAGATAAAGTTCCTTAAGCCAAATATGGAATAGACAAGAGCTACTCCTTGCTCAATGAAATGGACTCAACACCGCATATTAAATGCCTAAGAATGTACCTGACTAGTAAGTATCTTAAAACCTATGGATTGCTATGTCTCCGAAAGAGAATCAAGCATGTGCACAGGGGCATAAACGCAGCAGTGATAGGATTGGAGAGGTTCGGTGAGCAAATGAAGACCCTTTGAAGTCATATTGCATGGTACCCATTCCACGGGTTTCAACTACCCAGGTTTAAGGTATTCTTCCTTCAGCTAAAACATGCATGTGGAACCTAGAGTATGATCAACCATGTGATCGGGAGACGTGTTCAAATATGTCTCCGTTTTCGTACCCTGGTACTCGGGTGCAACATTCCAGACGCTTTACTAACACCCTCCTGACTTGGAGAGTCAGTCCCTTTAACCTCCTGTTTGGCCCAGTTTGCAATTTCTGCGGAAGATGAACAGGAATAGCGAGAACCAATGAGAGACTAGCTGGAGGTGTCTGGACGGGCAAATTTAACTCTCATTTCCCACCAGGAAGAGGAATTAACCAAAGGCTCAGCGTGCCGTGCCGGAACCAGATTAGGGCCTGAAGCCATCCTGCGGTGTTGCGGCCACCTCAAAAGAAAGCGAGTTGAAGAAAGGAGCTCAGGGGCACTGTAATTCACAAACCTGCAGAGTTATAAATGACAGCTATCGTCCAAAAATATACTGAAGTAAGGTTTCCAAGAGGACTTGAAAGCGGGGCAGAATTGCAGGAAACCGATTTCAGGAGGCAGACTGGAATTGCATTGAAAGCATAGGAAAAGAGGCAGAACGTCCACAATGATGCACTTGGCCAAAAAGGGCGTATGCGTTTTTTCCTGAATATATTCAGGAAAAAACGCATACGCCCTTTTTGGCCAACCAAGCAAGCTTGCAAAGGAAATCTGCACTACAATGAAGTCTCACTTCCCCCCGGTCAAAAGGGCCATCTGAAAAAAGTGTAAAATCCAGAAAGGCAGGACAGGCCATGGAGAACTGGGAGCCTTGTTATGCTGATGGGCGGGATGTAAATTGCCAACAGACACTCGGGAGAAGTGTATGGTGTTTCCTGAAACATCTAAAAAACAAAGCAACAGAGCCTAGGGCACTTCCACTTATGGTCCTATAGCTTAGGGAAATTAAAATCAAAAAGACACAGCCACCCCAAAGTTTGGGACGCCTCTGTTTACAAGAACCTCGTTTACAGTACAAGTTCAACATCGCAGAAAGTGAAAAATGGATAAAGAAGTTGTGGTATTTACTTACAAAGCAATATCACTCAGCAATGAAATCTATGTCATCAGGCCCTTAGCAGCACAATGAGTGGATTCAGGTATGATGATTCTAACTGAAATAAGTCACACAGAAAAAGAAACATCATAAGATATCAGTAATACACGGAATGTAAACTTGGCTACACAGGAACTGAATTACAGAACAGAACAGGGTCTCAAATTTAGAAAACCAACTTATGCTTGCTTAAGGGGAAAGGTGAGTTGGGGTGCTGCATAAAACCAGAGATTGAAATGAGCACAGATAAAGTTCCTTAAGCCAAATATGGAATAGACAAGAGCTACTCCTTGCTCAACGAAATGGACTCAACACCGCATATTAAATGCCTAAGAATGTACCTGACTAGTAAGTATCTTAAAACCTATGGATTGCTATGTCTCCGAAAGAGAATCAAGCATGTGTACAGGGGCATAAACGCAGCAGTGATAGGATTGGAGAGGTTCGGTGAGCAAATGAAGACCCTTTGAAGTCATATTGCATGGTAGCCATTCCACGGGTTTCAACTACCCAGGTTTAAGGTATTCTTCCTTCAGCTAAAACATGCATGTGGAACCTAGAGTATGATCAACCATGTGATCGGGAGACGTGTTCAAATATGTCTCAGTTTTCGTACCCTGGTACTCGGGTGCAACATTCCAGACGCTTTACTAACACCCTCCTGACTTGGAGAGTCAGTCCCTTTAACCTCCTGTTTGGCCCAGTTTGCAATTTCTGTGGAAGATGAACAGGAATAGCGAGAACCAATGAGAGACTAGCTGGAGGTGTCTGGACGGGCAAATTTAACTCTCATTTCCCACCAGGAAGAGGAATTAACCAAAGGCTCAGCGTGCCATGCCGGAACCAGATTAGGGCCTGAAGCCATCCTGCGGTGTTGCGGCCAGCTCAAAAGAAAGCGAGTTGAAGAAAGGAGCTCAGGGGCACTGTAATTCACAAACCTGCAGAGTTATAAATGACAGCTATCGTCCAAAAATATACTGAAGTAAGGTTTCCAAGAGGACTTGAAAGCGGGGCAGAATTGCAGGAAACCGATTTCAGGAGGCAGACTGGAATTGCATTGAAAGCATAGGAAAAGAGGCAGAACGTCCACAATGATGCACTTGGCCAAAAAGGGCGTATGCGTTTTTTCCTGAATATATTCAGGAAAAAACGCATACGCCCTTTTTGGCCAACCAAGCAAGCTTGCAAAGGAAATCTGCACTACAATGAAGTCTCACTTCCCCCCGGTCAAAAGGGCCATCTGAAAAAAGTGTAAAATCCAGAAAGGCAGGACAGGCCATGGAGAACTGGGAGCCTTGTTATGCTGATGGGCGGGATGTAAATTGCCAACAGACACTCGGGAGAAGTGTATGGTGTTTCCTGAAACATCTAAAAAACAAAGCAACAGAGCCTAGGGCACTTCCACTTATGGTCCTATAGCTTAGGGAAATTAAAATCAAAAAGACACAGCCACCCCAAAGTTTGGGACGCCTCTGTTTACAAGAACCTCGTTTACAGTACAAGTTCAACATCGCAGAAAGTGAAAAATGGATAAAGAAGTTGTGGTATTTACTTACAAAGCAATATCACTCAGCAATGAAATCTATGTCATCAGGCCCTTAGCAGCACAATGAGTGGATTCAGGTATGATGATTCTAACTGAAATAAGTCACACAGAAAAAGAAACATCATAAGATATCAGTAATACACGGAATGTAAACTTGGCTACACAGGAACTGTATTACAGAACAGAACAGGGTCTCAAATTTAGAAAACCAACTTATGCTTGCTTAAGGGGAAAGGTGAGTTGGGGTGCTGCATAAAACCAGAGATTGAAATGAGCACAGATAAAGTTCCTTAAGCCAAATATGGAATAGACAAGAGCTACTCCTTGCTCAACGAAATGGACTCAACACCGCATATTAAATGCCTAAGAATGTACCTGACTAGTAAGTATCTTAAAACCTATGGATTGCTATGTCTCCGAAAGAGAATCAAGCATGTGTACAGGGGCATAAACGCAGCAGTGATAGGATTGGAGAGGTTTGGTGAGCAAATGAAGACCCTTTGAAGTCATATTGCATGGTAGCCATTCCACGGGTTTCAACTACCCAGGTTTAAGGTATTCTTCCTTCAGGTAAAACATGCATGTGAAACCTAGAGTATGATCAACCATGTGATCGGGAGACGTGTTCAAATATGTCTCAGTTTTCGTACCCTGGTACTCGGGTGCAACATTCCAGACGCTTTACTAACACCCTCCCGACTTGGAGAGTCAGTCCCTTTAACCTCCTGTTTGGCCCAGTTTGCAATTTCTGCGGAAGATGAACAGGAATAGCGAGAACCAATGAGAGACTAGCTGGAGGTGTCTGGACGGGCAAATTTAACTCTCATTTCCCACCAGGAAGAGGAATTAACCAAAGGCTCAGCGTGCCGTGCCGGAACCAGATTAGGGCCTGAAGCCATCCTGCGATGTTGCGGCCAGCTCAAAAGAAAGCGAGTTGAAGAAAGGAGCTCAGGGGCACTGTAATTCACAAACCTGCAGAGTTATAAATGACAGCTATCGTCCAAAAATATACTGAAGTAAGGCTGCCAAGAGGACTTGAAAGCGGGGCAGAATTGCAGGAAACCGATTTCAGGAGGTAGACTGGAATTGCATTGAAAGCATAGGAAAAGAGGCAGAACGTCCACAATGATGCACTTGGCCAAAAAGGGCGTACGCGTTTTTTCCTGAATATATTCAGGAAAAAACGCATACGCCCTTTTTGGCCAACCAAGCAAACTTGCAAAGGAAATCTGCACTACAATGAAGTCTCACTTCCCCCCGGTCAAAAGGGCCATCTGAAAAAAGTGTAAAATCCAGAAAGGCAGGACAGGCCATGGAGAACTGGGAGCCTTGTTATGCTGATGGGCGGGATGTAAATTGCCAACAGACACTCGGGAGAAGTGTATGGTGTTTCCTGAAACATCTAAAAAACAAAGCAACAGAGCCTAGGGCACTTCCACTTATGGTCCTATAGCTTAGGGAAATTAAAATCAAAAAGATACAGCCACCCCAAAGTTTGGGACGCCTCTGTTTACAAGAACCTCGTTTAACGTACAAGTTCAATATCACAGAAAGTGAAAAATGGATAAAGAACTTGTGGTACTTACGTACAATGCAGTATCACTCTGCAATGAAATCTATGTCATCAGGCCCGTAGCAGCATAATGAGTGGATTCAGGTACGATGATTCTAACTGAAATAAGTCACACAGAAAAAGAAACATCATAAGATATCACTAATACACGGAATGTAAACTTGGCTACACAGGAACTGAATTCCAAAACAGAACAGGGTCTCAAAATTAGAAAACCAACTTATGCTTGCTTAAGGGGAAAGGTGAGTTGGGGTTCTGCATAAAACCAGACATTGAAATGAGCACAGATAAAGTTCCTTAAGCCAAATATGGAATAGCAAGAGCAACTCCTTGCTCAATGAAATGGACTCAACACCCCATATTAAACGCCTAAGAAGGTACCTGACTAGTAAGTATCTTAAAACCTATGGATTGCTATGTCTCCAAAAGAGAATCAAGCATGTGTACAGGGGCATAAACGCAGCAGTGATAGGATTGGAGAGGTTCAGTGAGCAAATGAAGACCCTTTGAAGTCATATTGCATGGTACCCATTCCACGGGTTTCAACTACCCAGGTTTAAGGTATTCTTCCTTCAGCTAAAACATGCATGTGGAACCTAGAGTATGATCAACCATGTGATCGGGAGACGTGTTCAAATATGTCTCAGTTTTCGTACCCTGGTACTCGGGTGCAACATTCCAGACGCTTTACTAACACCCTCCTGACTTGGAGAGTCAGTCCCTTTAACCTCCTGTTTGGCCCAGTTTGCAATTTCTGCGGAAGATGAACAGGAATAGCGAGAACCAATGAGAGACTAGCTGGAGGTGTCTGGACGGGCAAATTTAACTCTCATTTCCCACCAGGAAGAGGAATTAACCAAAGGCTCAGCGTGCCGTGCCGGAACCAGATTAGGGCCTTAAGCCATCCTGCGGTGTTGCGGCCAGCTCAAAAGAAAGCGAGTTGAAGAAAGGAGCTCAGGGGCACTGTAATTCACAAACCTGCAGAGTTATAAATGACAGCTATCGTCCAAAAATATACTGAAGTAAGGTTTCCAAGAGGACTTGAAAGCGGGGCAGAATTGCAGGAAACCGATTTCAGGAGGTAGACTGGAATTGCATTGAAAGCATAGGAAAAGAGGCAGAACGTCCACAATGATGCACTTGGCCAAAAAGGGCGTATGCGTTTTTTCCTGAATATATTCAGGAAAAAACGCATACGCCCTTTTTGGCCAACCAAGCAAGCTTGCAAAGGAAATCTGCACTACAATGAAGTCTCACTTCCCCCCGGTCAAAAGGGCCATCTGAAAAAAGTGTAAAATCCAGAAAGGCAGGACAGGCCATGGAGAACTGGGAGCCTTGTTATGCTGATGGGCGGGATGTAAATTGCCAACAGACACTCGGGAGATGTGTATGGTGTTTCCTGAAACATCTAAAAAACAAAGCAACAGAGCCTAGGGCACTTCCACTTATGGTCCTATAGCTTAGGGAAATTAAAATCAAAAAGACACAGCCACCCCAAAGTTTGGGACGCCTCTGTTTACAAGAACCTCGTTTACAGTACAAGTTCAACATCGCAGAAAGTGAAAAATGGATAAAGAAGTTGTGGTATTTACTTACAAAGCAGTATCACTCAGCAATGAAATCTATGTCATCAGGCCCTTAGCAGCACAATGAGTCGATTCAGGTATGATGATTCTAACTGAAATAAGTCACACAGAAAAAGAAACATCATAAGATATCAGTAATACACGGAATGTAAACTTGGCTACACAGGAACTGAATTACAGAACAGAACAGGGTCTCAAATTTAGAAAACCAACTTATGCTTGCTTAAGGGTAAAGGTGAGTTGGGGTGCTGCATAAAACCAGAGATTGAAATGAGCACAGATAAAGTTCCTTAAGCCAAATATGGAATAGACAAGAGCTACTCCTTGCTCAACGAAATGGACTCAACACCGCATATTAAATGCCTAAGAATGTACCTGACTAGTAAGTATCTTAAAACCTATGGATTGCTATGTCTCCGAAAGAGAATCAAGCATGTGTACAGGGGCATAAACGCAGCAGTGATAGGATTGGAGAGGTTCGGTGAGCAAATGAAGACCCTTTGAAGTCATATTGCATGGTAGCCATTCCACGGGTTTCAACTACCCAGGTTTAAGGTATTCTTCCTTCAGCTAAAACATGCATGTGAAACCTAGAGTATGATCAACCATGTGATCGGGAGACGTGTTCAAATATGTCTCAGTTTTCGTACCCTGGTACTCGGGTGCAACATTCCAGACGCTTTACTAACACCCTCCCGACTTGGAGAGTCAGTCCCTTTAACCTCCTGTTTGGCCCAGTTTGCAATTTCTGCGGAAGATGAACAGGAATAGCGAGAACCAATGAGAGACTAGCTGGAGGTGTCTGGACGGGCAAATTTAACTCTCATTTCCCACCAGGAAGAGGAATTAACCAAATGCTCAGCGTGCCGTGCCGGAACCAGATTAGGGCCTGAAGCCATCCTGCGGTGTTGCGGCCAGCTCAAAAGAAAGCGAGTTGAAGAAAGGAGCTCAGGGGCACTGTAATTCACAAACCTGCAGAGTTATAAATGACAGCTATCGTCCAAAAATATACTGAAGTAAGGCTGCCAAGAGGACTTGAAAGCGGGGCAGAATTGCAGGAAACCGATTTCAGGAGGTAGACTGGAATTGCATTGAAAGCATAGGAAAAGAGGCAGAACGTCCACAATGATGCACTTGGCCAAAAAGGGCGTATGCGTTTTTTCCTGAATATATTCAGGAAAAAACGCATACGCCCTTTTTGGCCAACCAAGCAAGCTTGCAAAGGAAATCTGCACTACAATGAAGTCTCACTTCCCCCCGGTCAAAAGGGCCATCTGAAAAAAGTGTAAAATCCAGAAAGGCAGGACAGGCCATGGAGAACTGGGAGCCTTGTTATGCTGATGGGCGGGATGTAAATTGCCAACAGACACTCGGGAGATGTGTATGGTGTTTCCTGAAACATCTAAAAAACAAAGCAACAGAGCCTAGGGCACTTCCACTTATGGTCCTATAGCTTAGGGAAATTAAAATCAAAAAGACACAGCCACCCCAAAGTTTGGGACGCCTCTGTTTACAAGAACCTCGTTTACAGTACAAGTTCAACATCGCAGAAAGTGAAAAATGGATAAAGAAGTTGTGGTATTTACTTACAAAGCAATATCACTCAGCAATGAAATCTATGTCATCAGGCCCTTAGCAGCACAATGAGTGGATTCAGGTATGATGATTCTAACTGAAATAAGTCACACAGAAAAAGAAACATCATAAGATATCAGTAATACACGGAATGTAAACTTGGCTACACAGGAACTGAATTACAGAACAGAACAGGGTCTCAAATTTAGAAAACCAACTTATGCTTGTTAAGGGGAAAGGTGAGTTGGGGTGCTGCATAAAACCAGAGATTGAAATGAGCACAGATAAAGTTCCTTAAGCCAAATATGGAATAGACAAGAGCTACTCCTTGCTCAATGAAATGGACTCAACACCGCATATTAAATGCCTAAGTATGTACCTGACTAGTAAGTATCTTAAAACCTATGGATTGCTATGTCTCCGAAAGAGAATCAAGCATGTGCACAGGGGCATAAACGCAGCAGTGATAGGATTGGAGAGGTTCGGTGAGCAAATGAAGACCCTTTGAAGTCATATTGCATGGTACCCATTCCACGGGTTTCAACTACCCAGGTTTAAGGTATTCTTCCTTCAGCTAAAACATGCATGTGGAACCTAGAGTATGATCAACCATGTGATCGGGAGACGTGTTCAAATATGTCTCCGTTTTCGTACCCTGGTACTCGGGTGCAACATTCCAGACGCTTTACTAACACCCTCCTGACTTGGAGAGTCAGTCCCTTTAACCTCCTGTTTGGCCCAGTTTGCAATTTCTGCGGAAGATGAACAGGAATAGCGAGAACCAATGAGAGACTAGCTGGAGGTGTCTGGACGGGCAAATTTAACTCTCATTTCCCACCAGGAAGAGGAATTAACCAAAGGCTCAGCGTGCCGTGCCGGAACCAGATTAGGGCCTGAAGCCATCCTGCGGTGTTGCGGCCAGCTCAAAAGAAAGCGAGTTGAAGAAAGGAGCTCAGGGGCACTGTAATTCACAAACCTGCAGAGTTATAAATGACAGCTATCGTCCAAAAATATACTGAAGTAAGGTTTCCAAGAGGACTTGAAAGCGGGGCAGAATTGCAGGAAACCGATTTCAGGAGGCAGACTGGAATTGCATTGAAAGCATAGGAAAAGAGGCAGAACGTCCACAATGATGCACTTGGCCAAAAAGGGCGTATGCGTTTTTTCCTGAATATATTCAGGAAAAAACGCATACGCCCTTTTTGGCCAACCAAGCAAGCTTGCAAAGGAAATCTGCACTACAATGAAGTCTCACTTCCCCCCGGTCAAAAGGGCCATCTGAAAAAAGTGTAAAATCCAGAAAGGCAGGACAGGCCATGGAGAACTGGGAGCCTTGTTATGCTGATGGGCGGGATGTAAATTGCCAACAGACACTCGGGAGAAGTGTATGGTGTTTCCTGAAACATCTAAAAAACAAAGCAACAGAGCCTAGGGCACTTCCACTTATGGTCCTATAGCTTAGGGAAATTAAAATCAAAAAGACACAGCCACCCCAAAGTTTGGGACGCCTCTGTTTACAAGAACCTCGTTTACAGTACAAGTTCAACATCGCAGAAAGTGAAAAATGGATAAAGAAGTTGTGGTATTTACTTACAAAGCAATATCACTCAGCAATGAAATCTATGTCATCAGGCCCTTAGCAGCACAATGAGTGGATTCAGGTATGATGATTCTAACTGAAATAAGTCACACAGAAAAAGAAACATCATAAGATATCAGTAATACACGGAATGTAAACTTGGCTACACAGGAACTGAATTACAGAACAGAACAGGGTCTCAAATTTAGAAAACCAACTTATGCTTGCTTAAGGGGAAAGGTGAGTTGGGGTGCTGCATAAAACCAGAGATTGAAATGAGCACAGATAAAGTTCCTTAAGCCAAATATGGAATAGACAAGAGCTACTCCTTGCTCAACGAAATGGACTCAACACCGCATATTAAATGCCTAAGAATGTACCTGACTAGTAAGTATCTTAAAACCTATGGATTGCTATGTCTCCGAAAGAGAATCAAGCATGTGTACAGGGGCATAAACGCAGCAGTGATAGGATTGGAGAGGTTCGGTGAGCAAATGAAGACCCTTTGAAGTCATATTGCATGGTAGCCATTCCACGGGTTTCAACTACCCAGGTTTAAGGTATTCTTCCTTCAGCTAAAACATGCATGTGGAACCTAGAGTATGATCAACCATGTGATCGGGAGACGTGTTCAAATATGTCTCAGTTTTCGTACCCTGGTACTCGGGTGCAACATTCCAGACGCTTTACTAACACCCTCCTGACTTGGAGAGTCAGTCCCTTTAACCTCCTGTTTGGCCCAGTTTGCAATTTCTGTGGAAGATGAACAGGAATAGCGAGAACCAATGAGAGACTAGCTGGAGGTGTCTGGACGGGCAAATTTAACTCTCATTTCCCACCAGGAAGAGGAATTAACCAAAGGCTCAGCGTGCCATGCCGGAACCAGATTAGGGCCTGAAGCCATCCTGCGGTGTTGCGGCCAGCTCAAAAGAAAGCGAGTTGAAGAAAGGAGCTCAGGGGCACTGTAATTCACAAACCTGCAGAGTTATAAATGACAGCTATCGTCCAAAAATATACTGAAGTAAGATTTCCAAGAGGACTTGAAAGCGGGGCAGAATTGCAGGAAACCGATTTCAGGAGGCAGACTGGAATTGCATTGAAAGCATAGGAAAAGAGGCAGAACGTCCACAATGATGCACTTGGCCAAAAAGGGCGTATGCGTTTTTTCCTGAATATATTCAGGAAAAAACGCATACGCCCTTTTTGGCCAACCAAGCAAGCTTGCAAAGGAAATCTGCACTACAATGAAGTCTCACTTCCCCCCGGTCAAAAGGGCCATCTGAAAAAAGTGTAAAATCCAGAAAGGCAGGACAGGCCATGGAGAACTGGGAGCCTTGTTATGCTGATGGGCGGGATGTAAATTGCCAACAGACACTCGGGAGAAGTGTATGGTGTTTCCTGAAACATCTAAAAAACAAAGCAACAGAGCCTAGGGCACTTCCACTTATGGTCCTATAGCTTAGGGAAATTAAAATCAAAAAGACACAGCCACCCCAAAGTTTGGGACGCCTCTGTTTACAAGAACCTCGTTTACAGTACAAGTTCAACATCGCAGAAAGTGAAAAATGGATAAAGAAGTTGTGGTATTTACTTACAAAGCAATATCACTCAGCAATGAAATCTATGTCATCAGGCCCTTAGCAGCACAATGAGTGGATTCAGGTATGATGATTCTAACTGAAATAAGTCACACAGAAAAAGAAACATCATAAGATATCAGTAATACACGGAATGTAAACTTGGCTACACAGGAACTGTATTACAGAACAGAACAGGGTCTCAAATTTAGAAAACCAACTTATGCTTGCTTAAGGGGAAAGGTGAGTTGGGGTGCTGCATAAAACCAGAGATTGAAATGAGCACAGATAAAGTTCCTTAAGCCAAATATGGAATAGACAAGAGCTACTCCTTGCTCAACGAAATGGACTCAACACCGCATATTAAATGCCTAAGAATGTACCTGACTAGTAAGTATCTTAAAACCTATGGATTGCTATGTCTCCGAAAGAGAATCAAGCATGTGTACAGGGGCATAAACGCAGCAGTGATAGGATTGGAGAGGTTTGGTGAGCAAATGAAGACCCTTTGAAGTCATATTGCATGGTAGCCATTCCACGGGTTTCAACTACCCAGGTTTAAGGTATTCTTCCTTCAGGTAAAACATGCATGTGAAACCTAGAGTATGATCAACCATGTGATCGGGAGACGTGTTCAAATATGTCTCAGTTTTCGTACCCTGGTACTCGGGTGCAACATTCCAGACGCTTTACTAACACCCTCCCGACTTGGAGAGTCAGTCCCTTTAACCTCCTGTTTGGCCCAGTTTGCAATTTCTGCGGAAGATGAACAGGAATAGCGAGAACCAATGAGAGACTAGCTGGAGGTGTCTGGACGGGCAAATTTAACTCTCATTTCCCACCAGGAAGAGGAATTAACCAAAGGCTCAGCGTGCCGTGCCGGAACCAGATTAGGGCCTGAAGCCATCCTGCGATGTTGCGGCCAGCTCAAAAGAAAGCGAGTTGAAGAAAGGAGCTCAGGGGCACTGTAATTCACAAACCTGCAGAGTTATAAATGACAGCTATCGTCCAAAAATATACTGAAGTAAGGCTGCCAAGAGGACTTGAAAGCGGGGCAGAATTGCAGGAAACCGATTTCAGGAGGTAGACTGGAATTGCATTGAAAGCATAGGAAAAGAGGCAGAACGTCCACAATGATGCACTTGGCCAAAAAGGGCGTACGCGTTTTTTCCTGAATATATTCAGGAAAAAACGCATACGCCCTTTTTGGCCAACCAAGCAAACTTGCAAAGGAAATCTGCACTACAATGAAGTCTCACTTCCCCCCGGTCAAAAGGGCCATCTGAAAAAAGTGTAAAATCCAGAAAGGCAGGACAGGCCATGGAGAACTGGGAGCCTTGTTATGCTGATGGGCGGGATGTAAATTGCCAACAGACACTCGGGAGAAGTGTATGGTGTTTCCTGAAACATCTAAAAAACAAAGCAACAGAGCCTAGGGCACTTCCACTTATGGTCCTATAGCTTAGGGAAATTAAAATCAAAAAGATACAGCCACCCCAAAGTTTGGGACGCCTCTGTTTACAAGAACCTCGTTTAACGTACAAGTTCAATATCACAGAAAGTGAAAAATGGATAAAGAACTTGTGGTACTTACGTACAATGCAGTATCACTCTGCAATGAAATCTATGTCATCAGGCCCGTAGCAGCATAATGAGTGGATTCAGGTACGATGATTCTAACTGAAATAAGTCACACAGAAAAAGAAACATCATAAGATATCAGTAATACACGGAATGTAAACTTGGCTACACAGGAACTGAATTACAGAACAGAACAGGGTCTCAAATTGAGAAAACCAACTTATGCTTGCTTAAGGGTAAAGGTGAGTTGGGGTGCTGCATAAAACCAGAGATTGAAATGAGCACAGATAAAGTTCCTTAAGCCAAATATGGAATAGACAAGAGCTACCTCTTGCTCAACGAAATGGACTCAACACCGCATATTAAATGCCTAAGAATGTACCTGACTAGTAAGTATCTTAAAACCTATGGATTGCTATGTCTCCGAAAGAGAATCAAGCATGTGTACAGGGGCATAAACGCAGCAGTGATAGGATTGGAGAGGTTCGGTGAGCAAATGAAGACCCTTTGAAGTCATATTGCATGGTACCCATTCCACGGGTTTCAACTACCCAGGTTTAAGGTATTCTTCCTTCAGCTAAAACATGCATGTGGAACCTAGAGTATGATCAACCATGTGATCGGGAGACGTGTTCAAATATGTCTCAGTTTTCGTACCCTGGTACTCGGGTGCAACATTCCAGACGCTTTACTAACACCCTCCTGACTTGGAGAGTCAGTCCCTTTAACCTCCTGTTTGGCCCAGTTTGCAATTTCTGCGGAAGATGAACAGGAATAGCGAGAACCAATGAGAGACTAGCTGGAGGTGTCTGGACGGGCAAATTTAACTCTCATTTCCCACCAGGAAGAGGAATTAACCAAAGGCTCAGCGTGCCGTGCCGGAACCAGATTAGGGCCTGAAGCCATCCTGCGGTGTTGCGGCCAGCTCAAAAGAAAGCGAGTTGAAGAAAGGAGCTCAGGGGCACTGTAATTCACAAACCTGCAGAGTTATAAATGACAGCTATCGTCCAAAAATATACTGAAGTAAGGCTGCCAAGAGGACTTGAAAGCGGGGCAGAATTGCAGGAAACCGATTTCAGGAGGTAGACTGGAATTGCATTGAAAGCATAGGAAAAGAGGCAGAACGTCCACAATGATGCACTTGGCCAAAAAGGGCGTATGCGTTTTTTCCTGAATATATTCAGGAAAAAACGCATACGCCCTTTTTGGCCAACCAAGCAAGCTTGCAAAGGAAATCTGCACTACAATGAAGTCTCACTTCCCCCCGGTCAAAAGGGCCATCTGAAAAAAGTGTAAAATCCAGAAAGACAGGACAGGCCATGGAGAACTGGGAGCCTTGTTATGCTGATGGGCGGGATGTAAATTGCCAACAGACACTCGGGAGAAGTGTATGGTGTTTCCTGAAACATCTAAAAAACAAAGCAACAGAGCCTAGGGCACTTCCACTTATGGTCCTATAGCTTAGGGAAATTAAAATCAAAAAGACACAGCCACCCCAAAGTTTGGGACGCCTCTGTTTACAAGAACCTCGTTTACAGTACAAGTTCAACATCGCAGAAAGTGAAAAATGGATAAAGAAGTTGTGGTATTTACTTACAAAGCAATATCACTCAGCAATGAAATCTATGTCATCAGGCCCTTAGCAGCACAATGAGTGGATTCAGGTATGATGATTCTAACTGAAATAAGTCACACAGAAAAAGAAACATCATAAGATATCAGTAATACACGGAATGTAAACTTGGCTACACAGGAACTGAATTACAGAACAGAACAGGGTCTCAAATTGAGAAAACCAACTTATGCTTGCTTAAGGGTAAAGGTGAGTTGGGGTGCTGCATAAAACCAGAGATTGAAATGAGCACAGATAAAGTTCCTTAAGCCAAATATGGAATAGACAAGAGCTACCTCTTGCTCAACGAAATGGACTCAACACCGCATATTAAATGCCTAAGAATGTACCTGACTAGTAAGTATCTTAAAACCTATGGATTGCTATGTCTCCGAAAGAGAATCAAGCATGTGTACAGGGGCATAAACGCAGCAGTGATAGGATTGGAGAGGTTCGGTGAGCAAATGAAGACCCTTTGAAGTCATATTGCATGGTACCCATTCCACGGGTTTCAACTACCCAGGTTTAAGGTATTCTTCCTTCAGCTAAAACATGCATGTGGAACCTAGAGTATGATCAACCATGTGATCGGGAGACGTGTTCAAATATGTCTCAGTTTTCGTACCCTGGTACTCGGGTGCAACATTCCAGACGCTTTACTAACACCCTCCTGACTTGGAGAGTCAGTCCCTTTAACCTCCTGTTTGGCCCAGTTTGCAATTTCTGCGGAAGATGAACAGGAATAGCGAGAACCAATGAGAGACTAGCTGGAGGTGTCTGGACGGGCAAATTTAACTCTCATTTCCCACCAGGAAGAGGAATTAACCAAAGGCTCAGCGTGCCGTGCCGGAACCAGATTAGGGCCTGAAGACATCCTGCGGTGTTGTGGCCAGCTCAAAAGAAAACGAGTTGAAGAAAGGAGCTCAGGGGCACTGTAATCCACAAACCTGCAGAGTTATAAATGACAGCTATCGTCCAAAAATATACTGAAGTAAGGTTTCCAAGAGGACTTGAAAGCGGGGCAGAATTGCAGGAAACCGATTTCAGGAGGCAGACTGGAATTGCATTGAAAGCATAGGAAAAGAGGCAGAACGTCCACAATGATGCACTTGGCCAAAAAGGGCGTATGCGTTTTTTCCTGAATATATTCAGGAAAAAACGCATACGCCCTTTTTGGCCAACCAAGCAAGCTTGCAAAGGAAATCTGCACTACAATGAAGTCTCACTTCCCCCCGGTCAAAAGGGCCATCTGAAAAAAGTGTAAAATCCAGAAAGGCAGGACAGGCCATGGAGAACTGGGAGCCTTGTTATGCTGATGGGCGGGATGTAAATTGCCAACAGACACTCGGGAGATGTGTATGGTGTTTCCTGAAACATCTAAAAAACAAAGCAACAGAGCCTAGGGCACTTCCACTTATGGTCCTATAGCTTAGGGAAATTAAAATCAAAAAGACACAGCCACCCCAAAGTTTGGGACGCCTCTGTTTACAAGAACCTCGTTTACAGTACAAGTTCAACATCGCAGAAAGTGAAAAATGGATAAAGAAGTTGTGGTATTTACTTACAAAGCAATATCACTCAGCAATGAAATCTATGTCATCAGGCCCTTAGCAGCACAATGAGTGGATTCAGGTATGATGATTCTAACTGAAATAAGTCACACAGAAAAAGAAACATCATAAGATATCAGTAATACACGGAATGTAAACTTGGCTACACAGGAACTGAATTACAGAACAGAACAGGGTCTCAAATTTAGAAAACCAACTTATGCTTGTTAAGGGGAAAGGTGAGTTGGGGTGCTGCATAAAACCAGAGATTGAAATGAGCACAGATAAAGTTCCTTAAGCCAAATATGGAATAGACAAGAGCTACTCCTTGCTCAATGAAATGGACTCAACACCGCATATTAAATGCCTAAGAATGTACCTGACTAGTAAGTATCTTAAAACCTATGGATTGCTATGTCTCCGAAAGAGAATCAAGCATGTGCACAGGGGCATAAACGCAGCAGTGATAGGATTGGAGAGGTTCGGTGAGCAAATGAAGACCCTTTGAAGTCATATTGCATGGTACCCATTCCACGGGTTTCAACTACCCAGGTTTAAGGTATTCTTCCTTCAGCTAAAACATGCATGTGGAACCTAGAGTATGATCAACCATGTGATCGGGAGACGTGTTCAAATATGTCTCCGTTTTCGTACCCTGGTACTCGGGTGCAACATTCCAGACGCTTTACTAACACCCTCCTGACTTGGAGAGTCAGTCCCTTTAACCTCCTGTTTGGCCCAGTTTGCAATTTCTGCGGAAGATGAACAGGAATAGCGAGAACCAATGAGAGACTAGCTGGAGGTGTCTGGACGGGCAAATTTAACTCTCATTTCCCACCAGGAAGAGGAATTAACCAAAGGCTCAGCGTGCCGTGCCGGAACCAGATTAGGGCCTGAAGCCATCCTGCGGTGTTGCGGCCAGCTCAAAAGAAAGCGAGTTGAAGAAAGGAGCTCAGGGGCACTGTAATTCACAAACCTGCAGAGTTATAAATGACAGCTATCGTCCAAAAATATACTGAAGTAAGGTTTCCAAGAGGACTTGAAAGCGGGGCAGAATTGCAGGAAACCGATTTCAGGAGGCAGACTGGAATTGCATTGAAAGCATAGGAAAAGAGGCAGAACGTCCACAATGATGCACTTGGCCAAAAAGGGCGTATGCGTTTTTTCCTGAATATATTCAGGAAAAAACGCATACGCCCTTTTTGGCCAACCAAGCAAGCTTGCAAAGGAAATCTGCACTACAATGAAGTCTCACTTCCCCCCGGTCAAAAGGGCCATCTGAAAAAAGTGTAAAATCCAGAAAGGCAGGACAGGCCATGGAGAACTGGGAGCCTTGTTATGCTGATGGGCGGGATGTAAATTGCCAACAGACACTCGGGAGAAGTGTATGGTGTTTCCTGAAACATCTAAAAAACAAAGCAACAGAGCCTAGGGCACTTCCACTTATGGTCCTATAGCTTAGGGAAATTAAAATCAAAAAGACACAGCCACCCCAAAGTTTGGGACGCCTCTGTTTACAAGAACCTCGTTTACAGTACAACTTCAACATCGCAGAAAGTGAAAAATGGATAAAGAAGTTGTGGTATTTACTTACAAAGCAATATCACTCAGCAATGAAATCTATGTCATCAGGCCCTTAGCAGCACAATGAGTGGATTCAGGTATGATGATTCTAACTGAAATAAGTCACACAGAAAAAGAAACATCATAAGATATCAGTAATACACGGAATGTAAACTTGGCTACACAGGAACTGAATTACAGAACAGAACAGGGTCTCAAATTTAGAAAACCAACTTATGCTTGCTTAAGGGGAAAGGTGAGTTGGGGTGCTGCATAAAACCAGAGATTGAAATGAGCACAGATAAAGTTCCTTAAGCCAAATATGGAATAGACAAGAGCTACTCCTTGCTCAACGAAATGGACTCAACACCGCATATTAAATGCCTAAGAATGTACCTGACTAGTAAGTATCTTAAAACCTATGGATTGCTATGTCTCCGAAAGAGAATCAAGCATGTGTACAGGGGCATAAACGCAGCAGTGATAGGATTGGAGAGGTTCGGTGAGCAAATGAAGACCCTTTGAAGTCATATTGCATGGTAGCCATTCCACGGGTTTCAACTACCCAGGTTTAAGGTATTCTTCCTTCAGCTAAAACATGCATGTGGAACCTAGAGTATGATCAACCATGTGATCGGGAGACGTGTTCAAATATGTCTCAGTTTTCGTACCCTGGTACTCGGGTGCAACATTCCAGACGCTTTACTAACACCCTCCTGACTTGGAGAGTCAGTCCCTTTAACCTCCTGTTTGGCCCAGTTTGCAATTTCTGTGGAAGATGAACAGGAATAGCGAGAACCAATGAGAGACTAGCTGGAGGTGTCTGGACGGGCAAATTTAACTCTCATTTCCCACCAGGAAGAGGAATTAACCAAAGGCTCAGCGTGCCATGCCGGAACCAGATTAGGGCCTGAAGCCATCCTGCGGTGTTGCGGCCAGCTCAAAAGAAAGCGAGTTGAAGAAAGGAGCTCAGGGGCACTGTAATTCACAAACCTGCAGAGTTATAAATGACAGCTATCGTCCAAAAATATACTGAAGTAAGGTTTCCAAGAGGACTTGAAAGCGGGGCAGAATTGCAGGAAACCGATTTCAGGAGGCAGACTGGAATTGCATTGAAAGCATAGGAAAAGAGGCAGAACGTCCACAATGATGCACTTGGCCAAAAAGGGCGTATGCGTTTTTTCCTGAATATATTCAGGAAAAAACGCATACGCCCTTTTTGGCCAACCAAGCAAGCTTGCAAAGGAAATCTGCACTACAATGAAGTCTCACTTCCCCCCGGTCAAAAGGGCCATCTGAAAAAAGTGTAAAATCCAGAAAGGCAGGACAGGCCATGGAGAACTGGGAGCCTTGTTATGCTGATGGGCGGGATGTAAATTGCCAACAGACACTCGGGAGAAGTGTATGGTGTTTCCTGAAACATCTAAAAAACAAAGCAACAGAGCCTAGGGCACTTCCACTTATGGTCCTATAGCTTAGGGAAATTAAAATCAAAAAGACACAGCCACCCCAAAGTTTGGGATGCCTCTGTTTACAAGAACCTCGTTTACAGTACAAGTTCAACATCGCAGAAAGTGAAAAATGGATAAAGAAGTTGTGGTATTTACTTACAAAGCAATATCACTCAGCAATGAAATCTATGTCATCAGGCCCTTAGCAGCACAATGAGTGGATTCAGGTATGATGATTCTAACTGAAATAAGTCACACAGAAAAAGAAACATCATAAGATATCAGTAATACACGGAATGTAAACTTGGCTACACAGGAACTGTATTACAGAACAGAACAGGGTCTCAAATTTAGAA